>NC_073746.1:221842297-222145759 GCF_029784135.1 Toxorhynchites rutilus septentrionalis
TTAAAACACTCGAAATTGTTGGAAAATATATGAACTATTGAGGAAAAAAATCATTTTAAATACACCGCTCAAAAATCAAAAATTGAAAACATTGATAACTCAAAGCATGTTCCTCTCGATATTTTTTAAATATATTTTTGTTATAAAATCATTTCAATTTTACAAAGTTTGATGTACAGCGGTGCCAAAATGAAAAAAAAAATTAAAAAAAATAAAATCCAATACCTTGCGAAATCGAAATCGTAAAAAGATTTCAGCAAAATTGATATTTTGACGTAGAACTACGTCTTTCATTAAGGGTGCCAAATCAGAAAACAGGTCACGTTTTTATGAAATAAAGTTAACATTAATAACTATTTTTGCCGCGAATGGATTTTGGTGATATACATACTAAACGAATCGGAAATTCCCTAAAATTTGTTTAATATTCTATACATTAGAATCCCCTGGTTTGTAAATGGTTAAAATTCATGAAAACTTTAAGCGGTTCCATTTTCCCATACATTTGTTCTGTCCATTTGTGTGCTTTCCCGAACAGAGCTGTCAATAACGAGCAACTTATCGACGACCAACGAAGGGGAAATCGTAGGATTTAAAGTCTCCGTGAACAAAGGAAAAGTAGAAGAATGAAGGGGAATACTTGCCTAGAGTATAAACAGTGGATCTCGCTGAAGCAAACTTTCAATCGGCATCGGACCGTTGAGTAATCCAGTTCACTTTGCTTTCGCTGCGCTTCGATCTGAGATTGGACCCCACCAGTGGTAATCCAACTTGGGTATCGTCGTTTGGTTTTTCTGTTTGTTTTTCGCGTTATTCGTATCGTGTGTTTTTCTGTCCGCGTCATAAATTGGACGCTTCGCGTGGTGTGTGATGAGCTTGAAGAAGAGGAAGGCAGGCTCGAGCCTTGCAAAAAACGAACGCATTGTCAGGGGCAATAAAATTTCGAGGCAAGCGTCATCTAATGATGCACGCGATGTTGGTGCAGTAAAAAGCGCTCGCACTGAACCGAGCCTTCGCGAGTGTGACACCGCATCGAACAACAGCGAAGTAGGCGACTTCGGCGCGTCGGTCAAAAATGTAAACGCCGTTACCCAGGCAGCGAACAAAATCAAGCTCCCCCCGCTGGTGGTGAAGGCGGTCGCTCTTGACAAACTCATCAGGGAATTAGCATCGATGGGTGTTACAGCAGAGTGTAACGTTTGGGCGTCGCTTAAATAAGGGTCTCTATGAGAAGGCTCGACTGACAGCACACGCAACGCGGCGCTTCACGTCCATGTCAATGGCGAAACTGCCAACCGCTCGGAGAAAAGAAAAAAAAAACAATAGATAGATAGAGGGGAAACCCTAAATCATTAACAAGAATACAAGCAGTTTGGCATAATTCAGTCTTTTTCCAAGCAGTTAACATTGTTTGTTTTCCGTCATTATAAGGGCTTTGTTGGTGCCTTTAAGAATGCATCAATGCATTAAACTGACGTTATGGCGAAGCAGGCGTTAAGGTTGTGCGCCAAAAAATATTTGGGGAATACCAAGCATCTTGAATGTCTTACTGGAATGTTATGTCGCAAAACTGTCTTCAATTAGGATTGCACTTCCTCCACAAAGGGTGACAGCTGCGCTTCTCTCGAGCATGAGAAAGTAATGCAACTATTTTCGAGGCCAGTAATATTAACAGAAGCGTTTCTTTTGAGAATAGCGCAAAATGATGAGAAGTGTTTATATTCCTAGTAGTTTCATGCCACCAATGTATGGCTCTGTATGCATACTATGGCGAACGCTTGTTTGGCGCTTGGTTTACGTTGTACGAACGATGCCTATAGGTGCGATTCCTTTGAGGCAAAACTAAATAACATGTAGCATGATATTTGATATTTGCAGGTGTTGTCATTGTTGTTGTTTCCAAGCGGTGCGAAAGATATATTGATGTAGTTATGAGATGTGGAATAATGATGCTGGTGCAACATGCATATTATCGACTGTAGCCGAGTCTATGTCAATTGCGAAAAAGGCCACCTGAATAGCGTTAGAGGTAAATTTTCAATGCATTAACATTAAACAAATTGCGACATACGATCAGCTAGTGTATTGTTTTGCGAGGGCAAGAATGAATCATCAAGCAATTATCGTCAACTGATTCTACAAAGAAAAAAACATTTCAGAGATTATTCTACTAAGCAGTTGTTTCTAAAATTTCTCAGAATTATAGAATAATATCCAAAGTTATAAACAAGCGACTTATATAAAATAACAGCGTAGTTCTACGTCAACAATGCGGTCGTATCTTGGACACAACCTCCTATAATTTTTTCGTTTCAATGAGTTCAATATTCGACATGGAATTGCTCTATAATCTATAAGCTTTATTCTTATACTCTAAAAATATATTTTGTAAGCATTTAGATCTTCCGATTTGCAACTGGCACGGATTCTTTATTCCACATTTTTATCTCTCAAATTATAATTCAATCAATCATTGTCCACTTTTCAAACAAAATATGTCTACCCATTTGAACAGAGAGTTTCTTTCACTAATGCTGCTTTGAATATCTGACCTTTTAGGAATGAACTTTTATATAATCCATGCATTGTGTCTCTCCTAGGCTAGCCTTCCAATATAGAATGTACAGGGTCTTTCAGATTAAACCCTCATGCTTCTTACAAAACCTGCTCCTCATACGTACTGGCGATCCTTCTGCGTAGAGTGCTGTCCGATATCGATTGTTGAATCGCTTCCTTCGGATTTTTCTGAATTTCTCGAATGATTTTCGTATCGGTTCGGGACGCTTCCTTCTCCTTCCTGGACGATCAGCTACTGAACCATAGGTTTTGAACTTTGCCCAAAGTTTGCTTACCGCTGCTTTGCTGCATCCATACTTTCCATCAATCTTACGATGTGATTCACCTTTCTGGATGTCACGAATAACAAGTTTTCGGATCTGCAAGGGAAAAGTTTTGCTTGCCTTCGTATTATCTATGGATAGTTAGATAATTCGTACTGAATCTTTCTGACCGACAAATGAAACCAGCAACGAGATCAACAAACGCTTGGAAATGTCAAAACAATAAAAAACAAGGGATGATGTAATGAGAAAATAACATGAACATGAAACATTTTTATGTGAGCACTTTATTATGACACTTATCAGTTAAAAACAATATTTTCAAAAATTTCCATCAATAATTGAAAAAATGCACGTGTATCTCAAAAATCATGAAATTATCAAGCTTAGAAAAAAATAACAATACGATTTAATGAGTTTTCCAATGACTTCATAGGTGAAATGTAATTATCAGAAAAGTGGGCACTTTATTTTGCAGGTGACTGTATTCTGTATGAGTTCAATTTTTAAGCATATCTTTAGCAAAATGAGTGGGTGATGTTGAAGAACCAAAACAAAATGAACTGACGATAAATGATTGGAGAGTGAATCAAGTGAGAATGTTGTCATCACATGCATTTAAAAAGTGGGAAATCCTCAAACAAGATAGGTACCGTGCTTGATTACAGTTGATCAAAAACGGGAACGTGTAACAACTTCAGAGCAATGTTCGGATATTTGAATGAGGTTAAATGCTGAAAATTAGAATGAAATGTATAGCGTTTATGTATCTTCGCAAAATAAGAGTTTCAGTCGCTGTATCACGTATATTCATCATCAAGAGAAGCGTGTTGATCGATGAATATTTTCTCCCCAAGATAAACTGCGAGAGACTCTAGTAACCCTACGTAATTGTATTCAATAATTCATTAATCATAAAAAAGATCACCACAGAATGGGCCAGACGAAACACCATGAAGGATGAATTACTATGCTTACCATTCGGCTCGAATCGGATATTTTCGTACATTATAGCCGGAGGAAACCGGTGGAAAAATCAATCTATCATTTTATCGATCATTAACTTGAATTGACCAATTCCATCAATCCAGATTTCATCACAACCTCATGAAACTTTTGTTGTTCTAATTAATGAGTTGCTAATTACATTACGCTTTGACAGAATTGTTTTTTGTGTGAGGCACGACATGTGAAAGGTTGATTGTGTCTATTATGTCTTTGGCTTATGTGTGAAACACACACAAAAAACGAAGCAAACCATACCTTCGTTGGCTTGGCTGATAGCTGTTTTTGTTTTTCCTTTGGAGGAATCATTATTTTCCCGCCTATCGGTTTTCTCTTTTAACAGATGGGTTCTCCTAGTTGAGCCTCCTCACGGCCTCTGTTTAATACACAAAGCAAGACTCTTATTATTTGATTAATCTCCCATTTCGTCCTTTCTTCTCTCAGTCTTACTTCTCAAGTATAGCAACAAAGTTAAGTCATTAATCTAATTTCAGCGGAAACCTTTGTTTGGTTCTGTGTTCGTTGTGTGGTTTGTTGCCCCTTCTGTTCCCGCTGGCTCCGGCGAAGTGTAATTGACGTTAGCGCCAGGAATTAGGATTCGATGTGACACAGAGGGATAATTGAAATTTATACCGATCGCACAGAGCGCATGCAATGTGCGTTTTAATGGGCTGGGTCCGCTCGTTACAATGGATAAATCTTTTTTATGTGGCACCAGAAAAATTTCATATCTCACGGCCCATTAATTGTTTGCTTCTGGATGAAATAATTTTTGGGTAAGTCATTACAATGGGGAAGACTGTAGTATATTATTAAATTGAGTCAGTTAATTTAATCAACAGTTAACATATGATGTTGATACTACTATAAAGTTCTCGTTCAACATACTTTAAAACACTATTTTCACTAAATATTTTATCAATGAAAAACAGATATTTTTTACATTTCACGCCGAATATGAGTCGAATGTGACAATCTGCAATTATTATTTGTAAAATCACGCCGGAAAAAATAAATAAAAGTGATTTTTTGTGTGTCATTTTCACTCCTCCATCTCAATAGAAAACAAACAAACTAGTTGGCTTTCTGGGCTTCATTTATTAGTTCCTCCTCCGTTTTCACCACGAAATCGTTGGAGTAGACCCTCCGTTTCAGGTTTGCCCAGAAATACTCAATGGGACGCAGCTGGGGGAGGTCCGGAGGATAGGCGGACTTCGGAACAACATCTATCCTCAAGCGGTTTATTTCCTCCAGCGACTTCTTCGCGTAATGGGTGGAGGCCAGGTTCAGCCAAAACACCACAACCTCGTCCGGATGATATTTTTGGATGAAAGAAGCAACTACCAGCAGGCACTTTGTGCTGTAAATCTACCCGTTATCTACAAGTCCTGAACGAAAGAAGGGCGGCTTTGACATCCCCTTTTCGCTGATGGTTAGCCACAAATGTACAATGTTTAGGATCATGGTGTGGGAGATGTACTTCACATCGGGACTTACCACCTTGATGGGGGACGTAAAGTACCGGGTTCCCTGCCAGTCATTGTCATCCAGCGTTAAATTCGTCTTGTCATCCAAGGCGACCGCGGCATTCAGCTTTGCCGGAAAAACTTACATTCCCCCGGCCCAAAGTCCGGAACGATGTAGTCACCATTCCCTCCGTCCTCTGTATTAGCTTCAGCTGTAGTCTACGATCGTGTAGCACCGTTGGATGACCGTAAATAGGGTTCCGTTAAATACTTCGAATCTTCTCCAGAGGTGTAAGGATATTATAGATGTCCACATTCTTCGCAATAGGATGGAGCTCCCAGTACGCACAAACAATGGAGTGCAGTTGCTTTACTGTTTTCGCCATAGCTTCCATAGTTCAACTGTCAAATTTTGTTTGAAAACTCATGGGTCACTATCATCGATAATGTACAAGTGGTCTCATCACCAAGTGTTAAGGTTAACACATGGAAAATTAGTTAAAGTTGTACATTTCTTTTAATACAAGCGCTTTTTGCGGCATTTTTGGTGGATTTGTCGCAGAGTAAAAATCTGAGATAAGGAATTTTTAGTCAACGAACTATTACTTGCTCAGGGAATCTTCTCGAGCCGTTGACTCGAAAACCTTTTGACTTGGGATTTCATCCATCTTCACATATTTGTAAAGATTCTCGATACTTCGTGTTGTATCTTGCTTACGATCTTACGAGCTCACGATCGTTAGTTTTTGCCACTAGGTTGTGTTTTCCCCAACTACCAATTCCCAATAGTGTGACGTTTTGATAATAGTTTTGTTCAGCTCTATGTTCATTATCGCCTGAATTATTTGCAATCAAAATGTCTATTCAACACTCGTTCACACAAATTTGTAGAAATTAATAAGCTATTACCTAGATTGTTCGTTAAAAACAGAAATATTGAGCTATTACTTATATTGTTCGACCTGACACAAATGCGAACCAGCAACCATCAACGTTTACAAAAATTATATAAATAGAATTTGTTTTTTAACACCTTGACATACACTTGTTAGAGTCTGTTACAGCTACTAGATTAAATTTGTTCAGCTTTTGACGAACTAAAAATAAAAAAAAAATAAGTGGGTAACTGTTTTGCCCTTTTTAGTCAGCCATTTGTCATTTGTTATGAACCTCATTCACATGTATTTTGCTGTGAAAATAGGAATTTTAATTATTTTATACAACACATACCGTGGCCAAACAGCGAAACAGAAGCAAATTTTTCAGCAAATCTCGACAGAATTATCCTGATCTGACCTGTCAGATTATCCTACACTCTCAGTTCACTGAGTGCCTTCTGAACTCTACATTGCATGAGTTCTCTCTATCCAAGCGTCAGTTCTCCATGTCATAAGCGGCTGATAATTGTCTTCGTGGGAGGTCTGATAGGGCTTGGGATTAATGCGGCTAATAAATGTCATGATATGTGAAGAGAATTGACATTTTCATAGAATGTTTCAACCTTAAACATGAACTTCTCTTTCACGTGGTGTTCAACTGATTCTCTTTATCATCAGGATATTTTTTTATATTCTTTCCTTTCTCTTTCGATATTATTTGAAATTCGGGTAAATGTTCCATCCGAACAAATGGTATTCGAATGACCGTGTTTCTTGTGAAGGGTTTTCAATAAGTTCGAATACAACTTTTCATCGTTGTGTAGGTGTGCACCATGTGCATTCTGTGTACAGGTATTGATGTCAGCTTTAGTCTCATATATAAGCTAAACGACGAGCACGGTGTCGACTTGCTGTCATTTGTTGTTTGTTTACCGCGCACGAAGAAGGAGTACCGCGTAGTCGTAGTAAAGTTGTTTGCGAGAGGTGAGCGACCCGGCGACATATTCCGGCGGTTGAAATACCACGGGGTAAAGCGGGATTTCATATATATCACCATCCGTCAGTACGGGGAGACGGGCTCGGCCAAGAACCATGCGAGATCTGGGCGATCGCGTTCGGCAAGGACGGCAGCAGCCATCAAGGTGGCAAGGGAACGGGTTCGTCGAAAAATTAACCTCTCGATTCGTGACCGCAGCTGACCTGGATGTGTCGATCGGGACTGCCCACACCATGATGACGAAGGACCTGAGATACAAGCCGTACAAGAAACGCTGGGTTCACGGGGTAGCAAAGGCTACAACGAAGAAGAGGTTGGACAGAGCCAAACTGATACGTTCGCGACACGCAGGTCAAGAGTTTGTGTTTTCTGATGAACAACTCTTTGTCTTGCAACAGCCGCAAAATTATCGGCTGTGGGCGCCGACGTTGGTCAGCATCCCCCCGTCCCACATAAACATCCCTCGGTTCCTGAGCGCCGCGTCAGTGATGGTTTAAGGGCCGCATCCAGGCGTGGGAAGCTTCCACTGGTGTTTATCGAGAGAAACGTGAAAATCAACACCGCATACTATAAGACCGAGGTTCTGGAGAAGGTTGTGGTCCCGGAATTTCGGGACCTCTACGGAAAGGATCATTACTGATTGACTAATTTTCTCGATAAGAATTTGTGCCCTTCCAGCTCCCCGGAACCTAATCCCCTGGACTTTTATGTATGGTCGTGCATGCTGGGCAAACAGAGCGAACATAAAGTGAGCACTGCTCTCAGATAATAGGCCATATGAATAAAAACAAAATTCAGCTTTACTTCACTTGAATCGAGCAGTCGAGCTGTGAGACTGAGTTTTTACTAGGTTTGGTATGAGTAAAAGTAACAACTAAGTATTATATATTCTTTTCGAAAATGGAAGTTTACCTGATTTCGTATGAATAAAACAGCATTTATCAAGTGCTCATGAGCGTACTTTGTGGCTGAAAACACTTTCATTCGTTTTGATATCATATCCGATTTATGTTTAATGCTGCCATCTCGTGCTCATAGTTAAACAAATTAACATGTAGGGGTAGTGGGGGCAAATTGGTCATGGGGGGCAAAGTGGTCACCTGCTTGTTTGGTAGTAGAACTATTGACTATAGATGCCGTATTGATAGTCACCTTATGTTTGAAGAATTTAATGACTTTTGAGCCGCCCTGTACTTCAGTAGAGCTATTGCATGCAAAATACAAATAAAAACATAAATTACTCTCTCGTTAACCATTCGGCCGTAGTTCTGTGCGCATGGTATCTAAGGAATTTCTCATGAAATTTAGTTTATTCAATCTGATATGTTGGACAAATCATCTCTTTGGACGACTGTTCACTTATTCTAGGAGAGGTGAACAGATATTTTGTTTAATCTCAGCGATTAATTAGCATAGCAATTATTTTCATGTTTGGGGACAAAGTGGTCATAGGTGAATAACAACTTACAATGTTCTGTTTTCTAAAGCTGATATACCTCATCACATTCTGCTCTTGAAGAACATCCTTTAGTGGCTTTGACCCTGGATAAATATGCCACTCTATCTAAACCAACCCTCATTATGCGGAACGTTATGCGTTTCTTACTAAAAAGTTCGATTTTTCACCTTTTTTTCTAATGATGAAAAGTGTACTGTTTTCAATTTTTATAGTAAAAGCCGTTTGCTATCTTGAAGAACAATGAGTTGAACTATAATATTCTTCGAAAAACGGGATTTAAATCGGTATATGGGCGCTGGAAATGGGCATATTCCTTAGGCTGACCACTGGTGGATCACACCATTGAGGAAGCGGCGGATCCTTCGGCTGAAGGAGGCCTGGGTGTTGATACATAGCTATGTTCGAAATTCGAAAACGAAATCAGTAAAGTAAACTGTTATTCATATGAATTCAAGTAAATACTAGGAAAATTCACTTTATTTGAAAACTAGCAGAATAAGTAAATACTTTTTTCATTCATAAAAATTGACGCAGAGAAGATTATCTTTTGTTCTCATTTTTTTAGCAATTTTTATAAAAAATGTTCGAACTTATTGAACACCCTATAACCTCGCTGTGGTATATTGTTCCTTCATCTCCGGAGTTCAAATGATTGGAACTGTAGATCAATTTACTCGAGTCCTTTTATAGTTCAATAGCAATTTTTTATTGTATCGTCTCTCATTCTGACCCAGACAATGTATGTCCCCCAGAGAATTTTTACCGCATATTTATTGTTTTTTTGGTCGTATATATCAATACAAAAGAGAAACTATATCACTTTTTCATGATTTTGAAAAATATAGTACGCAACGCTGCTTATTCTTGTTGTTGTTCTTCTTCTTCTTCTTCTTCTTCTTCTTACTCAGTGGGCTATTGTTCCTAGAGAGACTTAGCTGAACGTAACATTACTTGCGTCATTTTTAAACGGTTTTATTTAGCTTACCCTGTTTGTAGCATGATTGTAACATGTTTGTAACGGCTCTCGGAGTGAATCGCACCAGAAAACAACCGCATAGTAAACACACTGGTCTGTTGAGTGTGCTTATATATGATATGTTTTTTATGCATTTCATAGAATTTTTGAGGCACTTTGACTAATTTCCATGATCCTCGTGAACGTAGAACTGTTGCAACTTTTCACTTTCTTTCGTCTCAATATGTTCCTCTTCCTTGTGAAGATGTCGATTCATGTGTTGTTTTATCGATAAACAGAAATTTGAAGATAAAAACAGCCAGAAGAAAATTCAGACTCGATCGAACATGTTGGATTTTTTTATCGATCTTAGCTTTAGACAGCTTCCATTGTAGCAGTTGGACTTCGGTTGGTGTTTCTCTCGATCGTCAAGGAAGCTTACTCCAGAATCCCATGAACAAACGAGCAGTACAACATCTTCAATCGGTGAATATAGGTGAACTCGTACGCAGGACGGTGAATGAAATTAGGCGCAGAAGGATAGACACATGTACTGGTGCTATGTAACTTCTACTTAAACAGCGAAACTGTAAATGCTCTGAAAAAAAACTAAAGCTTGATCCTCCTTATTCCCTGGACCATGGTTTCAGCGAACCCATGTTCCGTTACCATTTTTAAAATATACCGTTCTGAATAATATTTCGGACAGCTTCATATTTCGGACACTCTGTAATAATTACTTGAAATGCTTAATCCCCTAATGATATAACTATAAAATTAATATCGCAATTAAACATTTAGTTATATCATCAGGGGATTGAATATTTCAAGTTATTCTTACACAGTGTCCGAAATATGATTCGGAACGGTACTGGTACTGGTAAAATGATATGTCGAAAAGTTCAGCGACTACGTTGATGGTGACTGTCAATTCATCCGGGGTGCCGGTCAATCTTGCACCGCATATCACGAGTGAGATTCTTGAAAGTTATTGTAATTTTTTAAAAGTTATTATAAAAGTAGTGAAGCCAGAACTATGAATGCACAAATAATGATATTCCCTAACTGCGAACTCACAACTCAACATATGTTAAATAACACCAAAAATGGTAACGACTTGTTATATACACACCACGACATTTTTAAAATGTCGTATCATTTTTCATATCAAAATTTTTATTCCATAGTTTTCTAGAATTTTACGGTGTGATAAACTAGATTCACATAGTCACACAAAATAATTTGGATAGCTTTCGTTACGCGATTTATAGCATCTAAACCACCCATGCAAGCAGATGTCAAATTCTTCATAATTTGCTTATTGATAGAAAAGCGCAAATGATATATTTCGGTGAAGCCGTAATCAATAAACCTTTTTTGATATGAATATAATAGTGGTTCCACAAGCTAATTTAAACAACTTACGCAGCCAACTCATCAATCACACCACGAGGATTGTCCATTTCTCAGTAAATTACAGAAAACTTTTGACCTGATCCGGTTTTTGCATCAGAGCGGGGCAGCTGTATCCATGTAAACTTATAATATTCTCCTATTCACTGATGCCGACGGTGTGGAAGTCCATCGAGACGAAGCCATGGCGAAATCAATCATTTCGGCTGATGGCGGTAGGATCGACCGAGCTCAAAAGAAACGGTAAAAAGTACCAAAGGTTATGAAAATGGATCAAATTGCTTTAAGCGAACCCGAGAAGTAGATTTGACTTGGGCAACGGAAGTGGAAGTCGAAAAAAAAGACAAAAATTTTAATAATCCCCAGCGATGGGTTCGATTAACAGCCAGCCGGAATTTATCGATCGAATTTTTACCCCCTCGAAGGAATTCTGATTGCAAAATAATGAAATGCATTTGCGGATTGTTTTTCCCCTGCTCTGCATCAACTGTGTTTCAATTGTTGACCAGCGCTCATAAAAGAATAAAAATAAAACAGATTGAAGTGCATATTGGCAAGGGACTAACCAATTGGAAATAAAATGTACTATTATTTTAATTAACCAAAATTGTGTTCAAAATTGTGTGCAAATATCAATCACCGAAAATTGTCGCTCGTGGCAGAGTGGTAGTGGTAACACATATCATGTCGAGGGCTTCGTGTTCGATTCCCGATTTTTGATAAGGAGTCCAAAAAAAACAATTTCTAGTATTCCCGCCTTTATGTATGCTGGGTACATCGTAGGGGAAGACGGGGTAAGACCGCCCAGTGGGGTGAGATGGATTATTTCTAGTTTTATAAGGAATATAAGGAATATGCTACGCAAGAAACATTAATAGCATATTTTTGTCATTTCGAAATTGATTTTCTGATGACTGAATTTCATATCAAATAAAAAAAACATCTTTTTACTCGTCTATTCACACAGAGATACCTCGAAAGTACGTAAGGAGTTCCACCTTTTACCAACAAGTCAAAGACAATAAATCACCGACGATGGAGGTCGGATCCATTGATCCAGTTGTCGAGAAACCAACTAAATTGATTTCTAAAGCGCAATCCGACAATATCTTACCGGAAGTCGGAAGCTACATGGAAGGCTTGAAAAGGGCCAAAGCGTCAAAAGATAAAAAAGGTATAAAAAAAGTACGAAAGATGACTTTGAGGAAACCTAAAGGATCAAAGACATCACCAGTCGATACTTTGGGTGATAAATGCGGAGATGTTTTCTCGGATTCAAATGACGGAACAGGTTGGATGTCCCCTTTTAATTGCGTAACGTGGTTCCATTATATCTGCTCTGAATCGAACGAACGCAAATTCTATGATTGATCATAGATCTTTTTATTCTTTTTGAAATTTTTGTTATAATCTTGAATTGAATTTGTCATGTTTATTTTAATTTCATTATGATTTTGTACAATACAGAAAGCTTTTAATCATTTTCTTTGATGTGATAAATTGAATTTTTCATGTCTTGTTTAAACAGCAATATAATTTTGTATTACACAAAACTCTATATATTACTAATGAAACTAAACTGAGTCAAACACTATCATAGGTCTTTTACTTTTTTAAACGAATCTGAACTCGAAATACCTACTTCGGGGTCATTCAGACTTCATGTGAACAGATTTTGAGAGATTTAAGACCCACCACAATCGTCCTTATAGATTCCGAAAATTTGGTAAATTTCCCACGAATATTTTCTAAAGTCTGCTCGTGGGATAAATATGGCCCTTTCAGAAGTTGTAGTTTAAGAACAACTCTAAAATATGTAGTACCTTAGGCAACACCGTTCCTGTTATTTTTACTGGAATTAACTGTTCGAAAACAGTCTTGATCCGTCTTACCCCGCCTGCAAAATAAAAAGTATTTTTTTTATCATTTCGAAAATTAATGAAAAGCACACAAAAAAAGTTATACAATCAACAGTTACATATTTTTAGTAGTAGATTATTATATACTCAGTGATATGCAGCACAACAAATCGGCAAAATCCTAGAGGACTTTTAACAAAAATTGTTCCCCTTAGGGAGGCGGTCTTACTCCGTTTTCCTCTATGTTTGGGCTAGTCGTCCTTCTTCTCCGTTTCCCAGTACTGGAAGTGGGGGTAAAATGTTAAAAAAAACTTCAATTGTATCTTTGGAAACTCATGTGTCCCAAAACTTAAATGCAGTTTCCTACAATTCAACGGTGGCCAAATATTTTACAAAATGTTTTTTATGTTTTTTATTGAAATTAAACCAGACCGAAAAGTACGAAATTTTTTTTCGATGCGGATGATATAGACAGGTTTGTAATATTCGAAGCGTAGAAGATTATCGCTCGCGAGAGGAATAATTTCGGTTTCTCTCAACGATTGTCTGCCCAATAACCGTAATAGAACAAACAGAGAAAGCGATAGAAACAAAATATAATACTCTTTCCATCACTTTCCATCATGCATTAGATGTAATCTCAACATTTCACTGTCCATTTAAACCCCACCAGTACAATTATTTGAATAATTTCAATCTTACACTCACAAATGAATTTACTTTTCCGTACATACTTAATATCGTTTCTCTGTCAATTCACAAACCGAAATATAACGATAAGTGAATTGAATTTTGAAATTAAATCACTCAAAATGATAATATCGAATCCGCAAAAGTTACATCCACACAAGGAATCATGTATGATTTTCCGTTTTTTGTTTTCCTTTTCCACTTTGATCAGTATTCATTGTCATAGGGTGATTTAAATATTATAAAATAGCATGCCCTGCTATTAACAGAAATTTGAAATCCAGTATGTCCGAATCAACCACCTGCCCATTTTACCCGCACCTCACCTACACCGCCATTGATTGCTTTGAGCCACCCTTAGGGCATCCATATACTAATACACAGCATTTGACAACGTCAAACATGACCACTGTCACTCGCGAGAACTGCCAAACTCTCAAGCTGGTGTAAATCAAGGCGCTTAACATACTGCCGGGTGGGTCAAAATGTGAAAACCACTCTAATTTACTTTTCTGTTTCGAATATATATTCTATGCAATACAGTATTACGTAATATTAAACTGGAATTATGTCTGATGATGATTTTATGTTATAATGGAGAGTTTTTGTAAATGGTGTGTGTTGTGAAATATATAGCCAAATGGATAAAAAGAGCATCGTGTTTTAAGTAATCGAATAACTTAAGAATCTCCATTCAAATTTTATGATTGCAAAACTGCATTCTTTAAATTTTCGCGAATTTGACGATTGTTTCGAGTTGAATATGATTAGCGAATGAGCGCACCTGGTTCCACAGATCTGCCTTGAGCTCACCGAGTAGTTTGATAGTTTGGCAATGATAGCTAAATTTGCAACACATCTTGACTCGCGGATCATATCCTCTTGGCCGGGGCCTGCTTCAAGCACTCTACGTTAGAGCAAATCGTGTTAGAGAATCGTCCATGATTTCGTGTTCGTAGATGGATACCAGTCTCATGAGTGATTGATATGCTACACTTTAAGGTGATATTACACTATCCAACACGTAGCGTAGCAGACACGGCACGTTTAATGCATGACAAATATTATTTTGTGCGTTTTAAATGTGTTTGGGTATATAGAGCGGATCCGATCCGATTATACACAGTACGTTTTAGACAAATGTATGAAGGAATTCTCGAAAAGAATATTTTGCCAGTGCCGCTACATGCCGGAGCGTGACTTAGCTTGGCTACAGTATCCACATATGGTGATGATATTCATTTAGGGAGGCAAATTAAAATTTTTACTTCATGTTATTTGATTACGCATAGTAGTGAGCTTTACTCAACCATTTTCATTGATGTTTCTACTAAAACACATCATTATAATATGAAATTATCTTCAGATGCGATTTTCGTAGAAGTTTTACATTAACTAGATGTTGGATATGGAATAGATATTTTTAATTTATAATTTTTATTCTGAAGGTGTGTTCATTCCACTTGAAAATCCATTAGTGTCAATATCGCTTCCCAAACTCGTGTAACTAATCTCAATATTGTCATTTTATTATTAAATCGTTTATTTTTACAGGCTCAGTTACATAAGTTTAAAGGAGCCAAACTCCTGACTGTATTGTTACAAGTATATATAAACATTTTTCCTTAATTCTAATGTTAATGGTGTAGAAAACCGATTACTCGCGGTCTACTCGAGTTTAGAAGGGTGACATATTTTCTTCAGGAAAAGGAAAGGATAAAAGGATATGTTGACAATGTTCACTCTCACATTCACACACACATTAATTACACTCAATTCTTAAGCCTATCTTATATCTAATAAGTATTTACATTTCTCCTTATTCTATTGTTAATAAGAAGGGATTTGATTTCTCGCGAAGGAAAAGGAAAAGGAGAATATAAGGATATAAGGACAATCAGACACAAAGATCGATAACTTTTAGGAAGACATATATTTGGGACATGTAATCAAGGTCTAAACCAGCCAACACATCTCTCACCGGCACATTGGGCTGCCTTCCTCTAGCCCGAAGAGAGTTTTCTAAATTCGATCTGGCAACAAGATACTCCTCGCACGACCAAACAACGTGTTCGATGTCGTGGTAACCTTGGCCACAGGCACAGATATTGCTGTCGGCAAGATCAAAACGAAAGATTAGCGCGTTTAACGAACAGTGATTGGACATGAGTCGGGAGAAGGTGCGAATAAAGTCCCGACTCAAGTCCAGACTTTTGAACCATGGTTTAAGGCTAACCTTAGGGATAATTGAGTGGAGCCACCGGCCCAATTCATCTTCGTTCCATTTGCGTTGCCAGTTAACGATGGTATTTTTACGAACTAAAGAATAAAATTCATTGAAGGCGATTTGACGCTGATAAATTTCGCCTTCAATTGCACCTACCTTTGCCAATGAGTCAGCCATCTCGTTACCCGGAATTGAGCAATGTGAAGGGACCCAGACAAAGGTAATGACATAACAGCGTCTGGATAAAGCACTCAAAATTTCTCGTATTCTCTCAAGGAAGTACGGCGAGTGCTTTTCCGGCCTCACTGAACGGATAGCTTCGAAAGAGCTAAGACTATCCGTTACAATGTAATAGTGTTCAACAGGTCGTGAGGCGACGCTGTCCAGCGCCCAGTGTATTGCTGCCAATTCAGCAATATATACTGAGCAAGGATACTGAAGACTGTGTGAGGTGCTAAAAAATACGTTGAGCACTCCAAATCCTATGGACTCATTCATAGAGGACCCATCAGTAAAATACATATTATCACAATTGATACGCCCATACTTTGCATTGAAGATCGTAGGAACGATCCCCGATAGAAGGTAATCTGGAATATCATGGATTTTCTCCTTCATGAACAGATCAAAATGTACAGAGGAATTGATGTAGTCAGGGAAACAAACACGGTTGGGAATATACGAAGAAGGATCAACCTGCATGGAGATGAATTCATGATATGAGCTCATAAATCCAGAATGAAAATTTAGCTCGCTCAGTTGCTCAAAATTTCCGATCACCAATGGGTTCATAACCTTACACCGGATGAGGAACCGAAGAGATAATAAATTGAAGCGATCTTTTAGTGGGAGTACGCCTGCCAAAACCTCGAGGCTTATGGTATGCGTTGAGGGCATACATCCCAACGCAATACGGAGACAAAGATACTGAATTCGCTCGAGTTTAATGAGGTGTGTTTTGGCAGTTGATTGAAAACAGAAACTGCCATACTCCATCACTGAGAGAATAGTTGTTCGATACAACATTATAAGATCTTCGGGATGGGCTCCCCACCAGGTGCCGGTAATTGTACGGAGAAAGTTTATTCTTTGTTGACATTTTTTACTCAGATACCTAATATGGGCCCCCCAAGTACATTTGGAGTCGAACCAGACCCCAAGATACTTGAATGACATAGCATGAGTGATCGGTTTACCCAAAAGTTGAAGCTTTGGTTTTGCTGGTCTATGCTTCCTAGAAAAAACCACCATCTCTGTTTTCTCCGTGGAGAATTCGATCCCTAGCCCAATGGCCCAGGTTGAAAAATTGTTCAAAGTATCTTGTAAGGGTCCTTGCAGGTCGGATTCGTTTGATCCTACGACAGACACCACCCCATCATCTGCAAGTTGTCTTAGGTTGCAATTTTGTGTAAGGCAATTGTCGATGTCGCTTACATAGAAGTTGTACAAAAGGGGGCTTAAACATGAGCCCTGGGGGACTCCCATGTAGGAGATCCGACTTACTGTCGAATCCCCATGAGAAAAATTCAAATGTTTCTCACAAAGCAAGTTATATAACATATTATTCAATAGAGGCGGTAGACCCCGAGAGTGTAATTTGTCTGACAAAACCTCTATTGAAACAGAATCAAAGGCCCCCTTTATGTCCAAGAATACTGAAGCCATTTGTTTTTTTTCGGCGTAAGCCAATTGAATTTCTGAAGAAAGCAACGCAAGACAATCATTCGTCCCCTTGCCCCTACGGAACCCATATTGTGTATCTGAGAGTAGGCCATTCGTTTCAACCCATCGATCAAGGCGAAACAAGATCATTTTCTCCAACAATTTCCGTATACAAGACAGCATTGCTATTGGGCGGTACGAATTGAAGTCGGACGCGGGTTTTCCGAGTTTTTGAATAGCTATAACTCTTACTTGTCTCCAATCTGGAACAATATTATGCTCCAGAAACCGATTGAATAAATTCAACAAGCGATGTTTCGCCACATCAGGGAGGTTTTTCAACAAGTTGAACTTAATTCTATCCGTTCCCGGAGCCGAATTGTTACAAGAAAGGAGAGCAAGAGAGAATTCTACCATCGAAAACTCGGAATCAAGATCGCACCTATCTTGTGGTATATCTCGAACAATTTTTTGCACAGGAGCGGAATCAGGACAAACCTTCCGTGCAAAATTGAAAATCCATCGATGTGAATATTCTTCGCTTTCATTCGTTGAAGAGCGATTTCTCATGTTTCGAGCCACTTTCCATAATTTTTTCATTGACGTTTCTCGTGACAAACCTCCCACGAAATTTCGCCAATAGGCACGTTTTTTCCCTTTGATCAAGTTTTTAAATTGATTTTCAAGGTCCAAATACGATTGAAAATTTTCAATGGTTCCACGTTTCCGAAAAGCTTTGAATGCGTTCGATTTATCCTGATAAAGCTTGGAACATTGGCTATCCCACCATGGATTGGGAGGCCTTCGACGAATAGTGGAGCCTGGGATGGGTTTCGTTTGAGCGCGAACCGCGCTGTCATAGATCAAACGAGAAATGAAGTTATACTCCTCCAATGGAGGCAAACCATCTCTGGAATTGATGGCTAGAGCAATCGCGTCCGAATATTTTTTCCAGTCAATGTGTCTTGTGAGGTCATATGCCATGTTTATAGATTCAGAAGAATTCGACCCAATGGTGATGGAAATTTTGATTGGCAAGTGATCACTACCGTTGGGGTCCTGGATTACATTCCATTTGCAATCTAACGATAGTGAATTCGAGCAAAGCGAGAGGTCAAGAGCACTTGGTTTAGCAGGAGGTTTAGGAACACGTGTTGTTTCCCCAGTATTCAAAACGGTCATATTGAAGCTGTTACAAAGGTCATATATCAACGATGAACGATTGTCATCGTACTGTTCCCCCCAGGCAGTTCCGTGAGAGTTGAAGTCTCCCAAGATCAATCGTGGCTCAGGAAGAAGTGAGCACATGTCAACAAGTTGCTTGCGGCTAACCGCAGCTCTCGGAGGCCAATACAAGCTGACAATACAGAGGTCTTTTCCTCTGATGTTTGCATGACAAGCAACAGCTTCAATCCCTCCAATAGGTGGAAGGTCAATTTGAAAAAATGAGTGGCACTTATTGATCCCCAATAGCACCCCTCCGTATCTGACATCACGGTCCAAGCGTATAATATTGAAATCATGGAAAGAGAGATCATCTCGCGAAGAAAGCCAAGTTTCGGACAGAGCAAAAACATCACAATTGAAGTTATGAATTAAAAATTTGAATGTATCCAATTTAGGGATAAGACTACGACAATTCCACTGTAAAACAGTGATATCTCCGACCTCTCTATTTGAATTAGACATCAAGAGAGATAATCATTGCAAGAAGGGGCCATGTTTGCATCAATTGTTGCAAAATTGTCTTTAATACTGGAAGCATTGAGATGACAATGGTTCTGATGGAGTCGGAAACATTAAAACACTTGAAGATTTGATCCAACAGGTCAGACAACTTTATAAATCCCGATTGGGAAGTTGAACTGGACGGAAAAATAGGGACAGTTGGGGTTTTTGATGTCCCCTCGAGTGCTGGGTCGTTCGAAGGTGAACTATTGCCACGGAAGCCAGGAGGAACCTGATTTTGCTTGTCCGCTGCACTCGATTTTTTAGGCAAGCTAACAGGGGGTATCACCGGAGGGACTTGTCCTTGAACTTTGGGAGTGGTCACATTTTTACGCCGGGGATTCCCTTGGAAAATGAACGGTGTGCCCCCGTTAGCTGTGTCCGCTTCCATTTCGTCAACGGGCAACGTGGCGAAGGCATTTTGTGTGTTGATTGGTTGTTGTTCTTGAGCCGGTGGAGAAGCGACCTTCAAAATTTCCGCAAAAGTGCGCTTCGAGCGTTCCTTCAAAGAGCGCTTCTGTTTATCCCAGCGACTCTTATAATTTTCACAAGCTGAGAGCTCGTGTGGGGATCCCCCGCAATATGGACATTTATGCTCAGTCGCACTGCAGGATTTCCCCTCATGTTGCTCTCCGCAAGTGGCACAGCGCTCCTTGTTGGCGCAATAGTCTGCTGTATGACCAACTGATTTGCATTTGTTGCAAGTCATGGGCTTTGGCACGAAGAGTCGCACTGGAAGCCTTAATTTATCCACCATAACGTAGTCAGGGAGGGAGGAACCAGCAAAAGTTACTCGAAACGAGTCGGACGGCGTGAACTTTTTTTCTTCCCCATTCTGGGAAACTTTTCCTAGTTGATGGCAGTCCAAAATTTTAATTTGTTTCAAAGGGAGCTGTTTAAATCTGCCATCTCCCTTTTTTATTATTTCGCTCGTCAGACCCGTTTCCGTAATCACCCCCGAAATTTCTACGTTATGGCAGGGCACATAGGCGCGATATTCTATAACAAACCTATTGTCGACAACAATATCGTTAGCGTGCTTCCGATTAGCCACGACAACACGCAGTTTGTTCGGTCTAACCTTGGAAATTTCAACCACGGAAGAGTAATATCTTGCCAGATCTTTCGAAATTTGGATGACATTGAGGGATTTTCCCTTTGGTTTGGGCCGGAAGAAAACAATCCATGGGCCAGATCCAGGTGTATATTCTGGATAGACCTTGACACGGGGAGAGGAAGCAACTGCGGGGGAGGACGAGGTTGATTGTTGAGCGGGAGCGGGATCAGTAGGGCTGGGAGGCAAGTTCGGGAGTTGAGCGGAAGCGGGAGATTGAGGGGGTGAAGAGGAAAGGTTTGCAATTTTTTTTGAGGGAGGCTTGTTCAGGTGGATTAACTTTTCCTCTAAAGAGATATCTTCTGAGGGGGGAACGCGTTTAAGCGATTTTTCAGCTCCCGTAGAGGGGTAGACAGTGGATTCAATCTCCATGTCAACGGTTCCTCCTTCATCTGCCATTTAAAGTGGCAGATGTACTTTTTTACTTATCTTTTCAATTTTTTTTTGATTTTTTCTTAACCTAATAACCTTAACCTAATGAAATTAATAATACTTATTTTGCACCCAGTGCGGATCCAATGGTTTCCAACTCGAATTGCGTGTCAATCGTTCAGTACAGCTGAACCGGTGTATCGCAACACAGCACGATGATGGTGTCGATCACGAGAGCCGACAAATTCACCAGGCCTTCTTCTTCCCGCTTGTTGTGATTGCTTCGATACAATCCACTCGCAATATAGGGAATCCCGTTAGGATGCGATGATCACTTCACCAGCCACGAGAATAACGGTATCACTTCCTTGCTCGATAACGATATATATATGCGTCCGGCGGCTTCGAACTTAGGAAGACGAATGGGCCAAATATTGTCATTTTAAAAGTTATAAATTCAAAAAAAAGTGAACCATCGGTTAGCTTTGAAAAATCATACTTTAAAAACGAAAAAGACGCTTCTCTAATTTTTTGGATATGTTATGTAAAAAAATCTCAGCTTTCGAAAAATATATAAAAATAAATAGCGCTCTCTTGGACAGGCATGTAAATAATAAAACTAAATACAGTCGAAAATTACGAAAACCAAATCTGTAATTCGTGCAATATTTAAAATATTAGCTTAGTGGATTTAATTTGATATGTCGATCATCTGAATCGGTTCAGTGGTTCAAAAGTTATGATTTTTTAGAAAAAGGTAATTTTTTGGAAAAAAGGAGAAAAAACATTTTTTGGGCCACCCCAAAATGAAATGATTTTTTTTGTTGGAAACAAGGGAAACAAGATGGCCGCCTTTTTGTAGCCAGCATAGAAAATCATGAGCATAGAAATCATATCCTAAAATTAAAAATAAAGTGCTCCGCGCGATTCTCCAGCAGTGATTTTAATTGCAAATCGCCAAGAAAGCTTCCGGATGGGTATCCAAACATCGCTTGCCAAAGCAAACTATTCAACTTAATCAAATATTAACATATATGACTTCAAACAGTGAACAATACATGAGCCCCCTAAGTGCGAGCCTGTGCTATGCTGCCTACGCTTAATTTGCATTGGTTGGGATAGGGTTGCCAGAGCCCCGGTTAGAAACATGATTCACGAATTAGTTGTTGGTCTCGTTGAGCCTAGCCTATTTTTGCTAATGCGGAACTTTCCTCAGATATCACTGATATTTATTTGAATTTTATAAAAAAAACATGCAGGACCCTGCTAATAACTACCTATATTGAGCAGCGAGGAAATAGACTCATTAAAAAATCAAGTTATCAAACTTTTTGTTGCTACTGCATTGTTTCCAAGGTTTTTGCGTAAGCTAGAAATAAACAAACATATATAACTTTTTCAACAAAAGTGTCCATTAAAATCCTATTGCACATGACAATGCTTTTTCTAATACGGGCTGCTATATTTGCACTTTGCATAACAACCCACAACAAGAATGTATTTAATCGCTTGAAGTTGTATCGAATTTCACAGAATATTTTCCATTCTTTATACACTCGTATATATTTTCATCCGATGACAAATACAATACAGGGAGACGATTGTATAATAATATTAATTATTATGCTACCGTTTCCTCTAATATCCGTAAGCATCGTTAGATATAGTGCCAGTCCCGAAGATATAGTGAAGGTTCTCGGAATTGCACTTTCCGCATATCTCAAAGGAACCGCAAAATGTGCCAGGAAAAGCGAGGAACTTTTATTATTTATTGTTTAATAAACGCCATTCACTAGCGTCAGCCCTGCAAAGCAGGGTCACGGGAAGGGATGTGGGAATTCGAATGAGCCAGTTGAAATTTTCAGATCTAGGCACTTGGCCCTGGACGCTTTATCAAACAAACTCCAACAATAACAACATCAACGAACAGCTCAGCCAACTTTAAGAGTAAGAGGATGGGTTGCTCATCCTATTTTGTTGTTCCTTTTTCAGAGGCCGTTGTTGTTCATGCAGCAACAGCGGTTCTTATTTTCTCGGAGCGGAACGAGTACATAATTTTAGGTCTGATAATGAAAAATAAACAGACAGTGTGGAAAATAGATGAAAGGAATGTGGAAAAAGACAGCTTTTTTTCTTTGTCATTACGTGGAATTTAGGAGGTTTGGAACTTGCTTTGATAATGTTAGTGTTTTGCATTATGCAAATAGGTTACAAGTTGTATGCTTCTACTTCAAAGACTTTCGAGTTAGGTTTGGATATACGTTACCATGCCAAATTGAATGAGTGTTTAATGATGAGTGCCACTACATCTCGAGATTCTTCTCTCGTTGAGAATCAAATGTTAGCTCACATTTAAGTGCAAATCAATTTGACAACATCATTACTGCTTTATAATTCTGACCGTTGCAGAAATTATATGGATCCGAAAGGTTATATATGCCCTAGATAGAATACACCCACTTATGTTTACATCCTGGCCTCTGCTGAAACTAGCCTTGAACATAAACCTGACCACGCTTATGTTTTATAGTGTAATACATCGTTATAATCACTACATCATAAAATCTCTATGCTTTGGTTTCTGCTTTTGAAATTTATTCCAGCTGAGATATGCAAATATCGGTTTACATTTTAGTGGCTTACTCACCCTAGCCAGTCCACCGGTGTGGCGTGTGGCATGTCCGGAAGTGCTCCAAAGGCAGCAAATTTATCCTACTCCTCGGCAGGTACGACCAAGGTATGAATAGCATTCTCTTGACATTTCGGCTGTTTTCAGAAAATATTTCGCACCCAAGCACACCAACTCTTCCCTTGTGACGCTTGCGATATGACAAAAATTAAACTTTTAGGATTTTGCATTCATATTCATCTATGCTTGGTTGCCTACTTTTGACATGGCCCCTGTGTTGATTCATCCGGAGCTTGGGTCGGTACGCTTAGGTTTGTGGTAAATCGGATTTCTGTTTTGCATTGGCTCGGGACAACATGGGATCGCTTCACAGAGACGCATGGAATTTTCGAAACCACAGGTTGTGCATGTTCGTTCCCACTATCGGAGGAGCGTGCAACGTGTGCATCGTGGGCATCGCCTTCACAGACAATTCCTTGGACAGATCGGCATCCAGAAAGAGCTATACAATATATAAAGGTCGTTGCGGCCAATTTTCGTCACAATAATCCTTGAAATGTTTTCTGTTATGAGGCTACCAGGGTTGAAACGCAGCTTGATTTTTATTATTTCACTTTTTAAAGTTGTGATTGTTTAAGATGAAAATTTGACGGAGGATAATAATACTAAAGGATGTTCCACATCAAATTGCATCACGGAAAAAAACGCTGTAGAAAATTACCCATTGGGTATTATCTCTTGAAAATTTGGGTAGAAGTAGTTTAGAGCGTATTGTTTACACTGTATTTTTATCGCTGTCAGTTTTTCGAAAATTGGAAAAATGGCGTCACCCGGAAAGGAACGTCGCGAATTGATTTTTCGCAAGCACCTGGAAAATCCTTTTCATCGGGACATCGGAAAACAACTCGGAATCGTGCAGTCATCGATGAGTCGTGTGAATAACCATTACTATGAAACTCTGAGCATCGATGCGGTCAGAATGAATGTTCTATTGGTGATCAGGACCTGAAAACTGTACACCCAGATGCTGACGAAACCTCATTGTCTCATCATGGATGATGTGACTTACGTCAAGGTTGACTTCCGGCAGCATCAGGGGCTACTGTAAATCACCGCCCAGCACAAGTTTGATGTTCCGGAGGAAGTAAGGAAGAAAAAACTTTCAAAGTTTGTCAAGAAATACATGATTTGGCAAGCGATCTGCTCATGTGGCAAACGGAGTGCGCCGTTCGTGACTACCGGGACTGTAAACGAGCAGACCTACCTGAAAGAGTGTCTACAGAAGCGTTTGCTTCTTCTGTTGAAGCAACACGAGGGCCCTACGATCTAAGCCCAAAAAAATTATAACATAAAGCCGTTTCATTGAAAGATAACTGCTCTGCGTATTATTGTGGAGCTGAAATTTTCTCTGATAGTAAATTGATAAGAGCTTTTTTTTCTACCGTCAAATGCCACATTTATTGCCCAATCAGTGGATCAGCTAGTAACTCAAAATGAATTTCGTGTTTTGAATTATACCCGAGGTCTACCGATAAAAATTATGTATGACAATCATGCTAAGTTTCGAAATATTGAAAACGGCACTGAAGAAAAACGATGAAAGATTTGGTATTTTGGCTGTTGGAGTCTTGGCAGCACATTTTGCTACCCGCCATCATCTTGTTTTGGAGGCAAACAAAAGAACAACTATTTAGTTAATGAATACAAGGTTTCTCTGTCAAATTTGTTCATGTTTCCTGAGTCTGTCACTCAAATAGTGGTACGAATAACAAAGAACATGTCACAGTATCACATGTTATCAGTATGCAGCCATTCCATGCCAAACCGATATAGTGGTTCTCAGATATTCGTGAAAAGGTGTATATTTGTTCTTTATCGCAAAACATTCGACTTTTTTTTTAAATTAGAGTGCCCATTTCCATTTTAGGGTTGTCCGAAAAATCATTGTTTTCCCCTTTTTCCCTAAAATGAAATTTAAGTTTTGAATCATTAAACCGATTTAGATCGACATATCAAATTGAGCAGATGAGCCTATATAAAATATTGAACATGCAAAAAAATGGATTTTATTTTCGTAATTATTGATTGTAGTCGTTTTTTATTGTTCTCATGACTTTGGACTAGAGAGCGCTATATTGTATATATTTTTTCTTGAAAGCTTGAAAGCAGAGATGTGGATTTTTCGTTTTTAAGCTATGAATTTTCAAAGTTAACAGATGGTTAAAAGAATCAAATTTTCCCCCTTTTCCGAAGAAGCAAAAATTATAACATTTATACAACTCGACCGATTCAGATGATTAATATATCAAATTGAAGATAAAGAAAAAATATAAAAAATATAGCGCCGTCTAGTCCAAAGCTATGAAAACAAAAAAAAACAATCAATAATTACGAAACCAAAATCCATGTTTTTGGCAAAGGTCATATTTTTCAAAATAGTAATTGGCTCTGATTTAATATATCAATCATCTGAATCGGTCCAGTAATTCAAAAGTTATAAATTTTCGAAAAAAGTAATTCTTGGTAAAAAGGCGAAAAAATTGATTTTCCGGACCACCCTAAAATGAAAATGAGCACCCTAATGAAAAAATGCAACAGCACGGGTCTAATTTTGCAATAGAGAGCAAATTTTCCACTTTTCATGAAAATCTGAGAACCACTATATCGGTTTGGCATGGAATGGCTGATGGAGAATGGGCACTCAGGAATTCATGCCTTCCATATAGTGATTTTGAGAAACACGAAGATGCAAATGAGGAAGAAGATTAATGGATACAGGTAATAGTATAAGGCAATTCACACAGAACGATAGTCAAATGGGCTGAAAAGTCCCAGGATTTTTCAATAGTTGGCGCCACTAAAAAATGAACAAGTCTCATTTTGAGAGGTTCATCTGCCACTGGATTATGGGTGCAGTTTCATGACATTTCGTTTAAATGATCACAAACTACAGTTGTTTGAGTGTCACTACCTGAGCATTCGTATAGAAAATGGGAAGAAAGGAACATTGTATTATATTTTAATTAAACATTGTTTTTTTGGTGGGAAAACTCCTGAACAATCAATGCAGGGGTTGACGAAATGTTATTCCACTTCTGCTTCTTCGAGAACAACAGTTTATCGGTGGTTTAGTTAATTTAAAATGGACTGTACAAGCACCTCGCTGTGGAAGGCCAAAAGATGCTACGAATCCAGAAATCGTAAAACAAGAGCATCCACTCGTTTTGAACGATCGTAAAGAAAAGTTACGCGAGTTACGCTGAGGCCGTAGGCATTTCAAAAAAAAAAAACGAGTGGGATACATTTTGCTCGACACTTTGGACATGAAAAAGCTATCCGTGCGATGGGTGCCACGTTTGCTGACCGTCGACCAAAGACAGCGGCGCGTTGATGATTCAATAGCCGGATTGGCGTTGTTGAAGCGTTAAGCGTTGTTGAAATGTTGTATAAATTCAATGTGTCTGTAACATCCTAAAATTATACTACGTTGACAAGGACGTGGGAAAAACAAAGTGCTGAAAATTCGCCATAGCCTCTTGATAGGACAAAACCACTAGGAATTCGACATTAGACTCTGAGTGTTGTTCTAAAATGCTCTCGTAAGCGGTTGACTGTCGATCGGAAACAAGAATCCGGTGGTAAACGTAACAAAAACTTCAAAACTAAGAGGAATGCACAGAGTTGCCAAGCTTTCAGTTTTCCCTGGATATTGCCAGTTATTTTAAAGCATGCCAGCGAAACAGCCGAAAAATCTCCAGGTTTTAAAAGTTTTACAGTTTTATCCAGTTTGTTTTTGCCATTTTCCAGTTTTTACTCCCCAAAATTGTAGTCTTCTCTCCCAGTTATGGAAATCCTACTCTGCTCCACTCACATCGAATACCTCTATGACGTTTATCGTCTTCATCTATATACGAGTATATCTATCTATCCACTATAAGTACATAGAAGAACCATGTGGTGTTAGTGTAAACTGACCAGACGTCCCGCGTCCCGCATTTCAACAAAATGTCCCGCGTAAGATTACGTCCCGCGAAACGTCCCGCATTTGGAAAAAGAAGCGAAAATGTCCCGCGATATCAATATATTTCAATATTACAATTTGATCATGTTGATTTTATTAAATTCATGAACCTTAAAAAAAACTCTTATTTGGCAGACTGTTCAAGAGAGCTTCCAATCATCCAAAGATTAATACTTTGAGCTGGTTTCATCGCACCGACAGTGGACTTTTTGTTTAGAGAGTGTCAAATGAAAAAGACAGCAACAAAAGTAAAAAAATGATTTTTATAAAAGTCCCCTAGTGCTCCGAAGGGACCAACGTGAGTCAGACGAAAAGCTCATCTTTGGTCCCCTAGCTCGGTCAGGGCTTAACGTGTTAAATAAACTGGAAGAACTAGTGCATATGGGACAGGAAGAGGCAGGGTTGTTTGATGAAGTATCGTAAATGAAGCGCTTGGCGGCCTTACGGAAGTTGGCCGGAACTTCAACCAAGGCCGATGAAAAGATGTATGTCGGCGTGTTCTTTTACCTTTTCGTGGTTTTGGTGGTCGACTATTTCTCCATTTTGGCCATTCGCCCAAAAGGGAAGGTTGGTGGTCTTCGCGACCATGTTTATCTCCAGCCGATCCATATTCCAGTGATCTTTTGGCATAATGAGCAGATCGCAGGTTCGGCATGAAAACCCCATCACCTTCGCAACTTCCGGCAAGCACTTCGTACTGTATATCTCCCAGTTGACCATATGACTCGAAAGAAGAGCGGCTTGGAAATTCCCCTCTGGTTTGTTAGAGAATGACCTTCTTCGAGAACTAGATGTGGGTGATATATTCGTTGCCATCGCTTACCTGGGGAACGTAAAGTATTCGGTCCCCTGCCATTCGTTGAATACAAGCATCAAGTACGTCTTGTCTTTCATTATGAGCACGAAAAGAAGTTTTTCATCAGTGAAAAAGAAGTTTTTCACTTCTTTCACCGGATTTCATTATCTTTTGTAGTTTTTTTTCATCGCCATCCGAAATTAGTCCCTTTTTTATTGCATACGTTACGCTAAAATCGATGAAAAATGGATTGGAATTTTGTAGAAAATTGTAGAATATGAATCGTGCTTGCCAGACTTAAATGCTCTGACTGAGTGAGTGATTTTCAGGCGTAAACAAAATCTAAACCACCGAAAAATCACAACTGAGTGCAGATACTTATAAGAAATAATACAGATCAGGTTTAATTGCAAGGACACATGTTAAGAGTTTCACGAATAAATGAGACTCTCTAAACTTATGATTCATGTTCACATAACGTATATACATAGCGTTTTATTTTTTGTGTCCCGCGTTAGACCTCTGACCAACTGGTCACTTTATGTTAGTGATCCAGAAAGGACATCGGGAAACTCAATCCAAGCGCTAGCAACAGGGTTGCCAATAATACTTTTCAAAAACACTGGAAGATTGCTCTTAAAAAAACTGGAAGAAAACTGGATCCTGTAAAACCTTTTTATTTTAAGGGGGTAGTACACTATGAACATCATAAAAAGTATGTGATTTTCGCGATTTTTTGATATCACAGATTTCACAGTTTTAATAGGTATATATTACTTAACAAACAAAAAATAAAATGGTGTCAATTGGACTGTCCCCTGAATAGCCGCAACCGGTTTGTTGAACTCTTGCGGCCAAAACCTTGTAAAATAGTGGGAGTTCTACAAGTTTTTCTAGTGGACCCATTTCAACCAATGATTTTTTTACGCAATCTTGAATATATTTTCTGTCATCGTACTTAGGATTTTTTCAAAATATTGATTTTTGACGAAATGGCAACATTTTTTGTTAAAAAAATTGCGTTTTTGGCTCAAAAATCGAGACAAAAACATTCACCAAAATTATATTTTTCAAAATATCAAAAAATCCTGCGGACGATGACAAGAAATTTAGTGGAGAATCTTGGAAAATCTATTTCATTAAAATCGGATGGAGTTTGCAAAACATAGTTTCGAGAAAACAGGCTTTAAATTTTGAATCCGCGCTCCTTACGCAAAGACTTAGGTCCACTAATTGGCTTGTAACTTAACTACAGTAAAGTAGACATCTAAGAGAACATTTTAAGCCAGAAATATTTTTTATTTTATTTTATTCATGTTTCCATAGTGTACTACCCCCTTGAGATGATCGGCTGTGATTTATCTTAAATGATTTTTTTACCTATTCCAATGCTTGAGAAATAGAATTTTCATTCAAGCTTCACGTAGTATTTATATGTAGCTCATAAAACTGTTACTGTAATTACTGTGAAACAATATTTTGGGCAAAACTTGAAGAGTCTCAGAGTCTCGGTACGGATTAGCATGAGATATAATCATGAGAAAATACCATAAACAACTTTCCACATTATTGTTTCAATACTACAATGCCAAAACAACACTGCTCAAGTATTGCCAATACCAAAATACCAAAAATGATCAAATTTCGGAATTGAGAAGCTATTTCTCTCAATTTTTGTTGGTATTATTCATTGCTAATTTACATCTTATATTAGGCGTGTCCAAACCAGTTTTCGGTATCAAGATCAAGATATGGTTTCCTTAGATATTTCCTCTTGCTCGAGAAAGTATTTTTGAAAAATATGCATAGTATGCTTTTTATAAAATATACACTATGGTTCATATGCATTTTATGCAACGTATGCATTAGCTCTTTAGCGGAGTTTAAATTATGCAATAAATTTATGATATTTAGAACTAAAATTTCTTTGAGTGACCATGAGAAACTAATATCCATTTAATGTAAACGATTGAATTTTATACTCATATCAATTAAAGTCAATGGAGACCATTTACTCTATGACCTTCTGAACTTTAGAATAATTTGAAAGACCTGTAACATCTGATGTTTATATAAACTCAAAGCCAGCATAGCACGCGGGCTCTATGAACTATTTTGGGTAAGTTTTCTTGCTATGAGCATTATACCAGTCGTGGATGAAATGGCAGATCAAATAGTCTGAACTTCAAAATGGTTTGGAGGACCTAGAAATCTGATATTTTTATAAATTGAAACACAGTATTGCACGTTGATTCTTGGGTAGGCTGTTTAATAAGACAAAAATTGAGTAATACCCTGTTTTTGAAGTAGTTTTTTGAGTTTCCAGCATTCGGAAAATCTCTTTGTTTTGGCATTTTCAACAAAACACCGACGAATTGAACGAAATCGATCGAACGATAAATGTCAAAAATAGGAAGGTAGGGGGAGAGATAATATTTATCATCGTAAATTAATTTTACATAAAATGGGTAACCACACATATAAAAAAAACTGGATAAAACTGGACGATATTCCAAAAAAACTGGATGATTTTAGGGTTCAACTGGATGACTGGATTGAGAAAAAAAACTGGAAGAATCCAGTTTAAACTGGAACATTGGCAACGCTGCTTGGCAACCAGACGCCACGCACTTAAAAGCAGTGATGGTAAAAAATCACATTCAACAATCAATGAATAAGTATATCCCAGCTGTATGACACCCGCCATGTTTTTGTTGCCAACATCTCAAACGTCAAAAGTATTTATTTTCTTCAAAACAGCGATCCGTGTTGGCGGCATTGTGCTTCGTTTACTAGTTTAGGGGAGCGTCAACGAATAGCTGTTTTTCAGTCGGAATGAACATTTTCGAAATTAAAATTATGAATGAAAATTAGTTTCTCCATATCAAATTAGTATTCTATTTGAATTAAAAACATTTTTGTTTGCAGTTGGTGAAAAAGTCTCATACGAAAATTGTTTACGAAGACAATTTTATATTATAATGAAAAAATCAGCAACAATTTTGGAATTGTATAGCCATATGGTTGAATGAAAGTCAGAAATATGTGTTTCAAGTAATTAAATAACATGATGCGAAAATTTTCATTCAAATTTCAAAATTTAGAAACCGGCTTCGTGTCTTCTAATCTGATAGAGATTACACTAACGAGTTTGGGACACAAATTATGGCCCTAATTTGAAGTCGCCACCAGACGTCGACACCATCACGAATTACCAATTTACCACTATCTGACATATCGTGATGTCGATGATGAACTTTTACAGCAGAGGGATAGTGAGTTATGCGATGACGGTAGGTTGAGTGAGATAGCGATAATCGTGCCATACACCTGGTATATCCCTCTAGTCGAATGTTTTTAAATCTCCCCCAGCAGGCGATGCTCTTTTATCCTTCATATGTACACAGAGAGAATACTTGGAACGGTGAGCTACCAAGATCTCAAAAAAGCAATATGAAAGAGGAATCCCCACTGTATGCACTCTCGAAGCATTACTTCTACTACTCACGGTTTATCGTGAGTGCAAGCCACAAACGATTAATCCCATCCCATAGAGCGGATGATGAGTTCTTGATCGGAAAGTGTACAAGAGACGATCAACTGAAATCTTACGACACTCTTCGAGGAATTTTTAATTCTCTATTGCACTGACCGCAGTGAGTGGGGTGTCGATTTTATTCACGGCTTACAGAGACAAGGCTAGTTCTTTAGCGAGTAAACATTTTTTTTGATGACGTCATCCGAGTCGTCAGTGTAATCAGTCGCCAGTTGTATTTTGTTTTCCGACTTACGCGTAAATGTTCCTGAAATGAAAAATCGAAAATGGTTCAATGCGCTGTGAGCGGGTGTATAAATTATGAAAATGACATTTTCGGGCCAAAATAGAGATTCTTTCGCTTTCCGAAAAACTATGTTCTTTGTGGATAAATGTTTTATCAAATTATTCATGGTGTTAAATATAATCAGCTATATTATCAACGCACAAACTTACAAAGCACGAAAAATAAAAAATAAGAACACATTGTTTACTTCAACGACTCAGATGACGTCACTAACAAATGACTGATCCGGTGTAGCTAGCCTTGTCTCTGTAAGCCGTGGATTTTATTTTGCTGTCGTCTCCCGCCCGATAAACAGCAGACGGGTAATGGATGCAATTGATTATTTTATTACCAGCAGATTTGGGCGAATCTCATCCCGCCCAAAATCGTTTTTTAGATTCCAATAATTCTGAACATTCACATTTCTCTTCAAATATTTTTTCTAATAATAATTCAATTAGTGTTTTCACGAAACACTTTTTTGAATTCAATGGAATTTAAGATCCTTTTTTATTTTGTAGATAAAACGGATCACATACTTGATCAATTCAATTCTGTATGGTTACGTTTTTCGTTGCAAAGAAATGTAATGAATTAGTATGGACATATGTTATTCATATATCGTGGACTTCCGACATATGTGGCAATAGATTTATTGAACGACCAATGTTTTTTTCATATCCCTTCAAACTTGTTGCATCTCTTGAGTGTATATACTGCTTTGTCCGCAGATTTGTTTGGTTGAATCTGGTCAAAAAATTTCTCAGCTTTGTGAAAGCAGATAAACATTACCCATTTGAGTTGTATGAGTATTTCCCCCACAAACTGTGGATAGTCTACTTGCATACAGATTATGTAGAGTTCCACAATCCTAAAATTTTATGAGTAAATATGTGCGTGCTTACACAAAAAACACATGTTGACATATTTGCGCTAATTTATGTTTTTGATTAATTCAAGGTAATTAAGGTCTTTTCTAGCCACAAGTTTACTCGGGCCCGAAAGGAGTGTTCTGTATTTGGGCTAGCGGAAAAATATATCTCGCAAGACCACGTGTTCGATATCGTAATAGCCTTGGCCAAGAACGCATTTACATTAACTCATAAAATTAGTGATTTGAGGGGGATTATTGTTGGTAGTCTCTGGTAGATGAATTTAAACACCCTCTGAGAAATCCTCTGTGGAACATTAAACATTAATGTCGTCCTATCTGCTGTAGCGCATTTTTTCCTCACACAGTTTCATCGAAGTAAACGCGCTCGGAGAGGAAAATTGAACGCCCGGACGAGAGAGCGAGAATCGTAAAGCGTACGTCATAGAGATACTCATTCTTATGGAGCAAATTTTTGTTAGGAGTTGTAAACAGAACGAGGAAGGAGAGTAACTCAATTATTCGAACTAGTTTCAGTCTAGCAATGCTTTGGTCAACTCAGAGTTACCAAGAGAAAATCATTTGGTTATGATGGGAGAGGATTAATAGTTAGTCGCAGTTTGCACAGATTACGATCTGTGCAGTTTGCGAATAATCGTAAATCGCATCATGCTCCCTTGTTTTCCATCCTTGCTTAAAAGATATAAAAAAACGAAAAATATCCCAACCGAAAGAGATCAGCAAGTTTCACTCGGACGGACCAATCTGGAGCCGTCTGATACTGGAATGTCTTTGTGATCACGGGATATTTTTCCATCCATTCCAACTGACATAAGTCCAGGGAAATAGGTTCTGGCCGGACGATATGAGCTACTAAATCTGTTAAAACCTGGATCCTTTTGAACAGAGTTATTGCTGAAAAACCTCCAGACTATGCGACCAGACACTATAATATTGCATCATGACGGCAGGCCTCATGTTGCTGTTCGAGTTAAAAATTATTTGAACGGGAAATTCAGATTCATCCGCCTTATAGCCGAGATCTTGTCCCTTCGGACTACCATTTGTTTCGATCGATGCAGAATGCTTCACTCCAGAACAGAATACCAAAATTGATTGAATTCATTATTGGTTTCAAAAGATGAACGCTTCTTTCGAGACGGAATCCGTAAATTGCTAGGAAGGTGGGAAAAAGTAGTGACTAGCGATAACCAATACCTTGGAAAATGCATTAATTCATCTTATTATCCAAATAAATGTGGTTTCCAGCAACGTTTTGTGCATAACTTTTGAAACGATATGTTTGTATATTGATATGTCCATGAAAATCCCTGATGATACTTTTATGGCCATCCCGTTTTGAGTACAGATGCCTTTCTTAGGACTACCTATTTTGAATCCATTTTGAAACGAATACGAATCATAACGAATCTACTCTCAGTGGTTTGTTAACTATGATTCATCGAATTCATTTGATCTTTTAAGATGAAAAATAGAGTCTCTATGATGATAAATATTGCAAAAGTTTATCTGCTTGAATCAAATGTCGTTAAGTATTGCGAAAATTAGTTTACATATCTTACAGAGAACTTTAAATCAAATTGGAAGTTGACCAACGATTATAACCAGAAAGAGAATTTTTTTGTAGTATTACATTCTATAATTGAAATGGATAACACATAAACTTACGACAAATTTAGTTAAATAATGAAATTAGCTGGGAAATGAACGCAAGAAATGGTTTCACTTCTCTCTGAATAACGGAGTTGTCACAATACTTTAAAACGTGGCCAAAGTAGCAGGCAGTTCAGATAGCGGGAAACAATTGCATGGGCTTAGCTTGAAATCAAAGCAACATTAATTGAGTAAATATCGATGGTACAATTCAGTGAAATCCAATTTAATCAGTATAAAAACGGAGTTCTATCACATTTTTCCCAGAAACGTGTTTCCCGTTGAAACAAAAACTCGATTGGCGGCATCACTCCATCCCCATCATCAGTAGCAGTTATAATCGATCTGTGTTTATCACAATTGCCGTTTCTATTTCGCATAACAAATGTATTGATATCATATATCCACGGCTTCGGTGCGATGAGTAGTGGAATAAACTTTGTCGGAGACATAATCTCGTCATTTCGAGTTTATTTTGATACGATTTGTTTTTTTTCATGATGCGAAGATTGTGTTGTAACAGCAGCAGTTATTTATCTATCTCAATTCTATTTGGAACGCTGTAAGAATATACTGCCCCAAAAGGAATTTTGACGCGTGGGAATTGATACATTCAACAACTTAACGACGAGGAAATTGCTATCGTCGTTTGTAGCAACACTATCATTGAACTCTACTTTACGATGACATTGTTTGATTAGTAAGGATGTATAAACCAAACACAAATACATTTTGATTAGCAAGCAAGAAAACTAGTAAAACGTTTCCATCGATCCATCGTGGTGACTCTAACACAATCTATCGCGAATCATTCAACCGAAACCGCTGAACAATCTGTGGACGGGAGCAAATATTTATCCTGATGAATTAGTTTTGTAGCGTTTGTGTGTTGATTCCAGACATATCTGGCTACTTAAGCAGAAAGAAGTTAAGCGTTGTTTCATGACAAAAAAGAAATTCGTCTTTTTCACTTATTCACTGTTAAAGCAATAAACCTATGGGAAAATATAAACAGCGTGATACGCTACTCTGTGCAAATTTTCAAGGAGTGATAGAGGCTATTTTTTATTGAAAAATAATGCAAAAAGTCTACTATGATAGAGATATTAATTTTTCTCGAGTCCAAAGATAATTAATTATTTCGTTACGCCAATTATGAGAATGACTCAAGTGTTCAAGCTATCAAAAATTTTATCTCGCTTGAACTTTTGCAATCATGCACAATCGAAAGCAACTATTCTTTTTGGCTACGAAGTATCTCGTGGATTCACTCCTGTTGGTGTATGAAACTGTCAGAACGATCTTCATTACTTCGAATCTTCTCCGTTGTTGGCATCGTCAACAAGCAGTTAACTTGTGGAGAAAACTTTTTACGTCCAGGAGCAGACAGCAGCCCAATTTGCACTCCGTCAGCACAGTTTGCATCCCACAGAAACTCGAAGTGACAGAGGGAAAATTTAATATATTTCATTTCATACGTTTCATAATTTACCAAATAAAATATTTTATTTCATGCGCAAGCTTCGGTAACAATTTGCATTTAAAAGTAGCAGCTGGATTCATCCGGTTTGTGTTGACGCTGATGCGAATGGTGTTGCTATGTGTTTTAGATGCTCCAGCTATAACGCTCCAGCATCAGTGGCATCCTTGGAACTGACGAACGACAGATGATGATGTGGAAGATACCGGCAATGGCGAGAATCCCACAGAATAAGGTTATGGCAGGGGAACTGACTTTGCGGTTCCAGATATGACTGTGCGGTTACAATTTAATCCTTTTTCGTTACACCTCATGCTGCCCTGGACAGAGTTGGATCCCGTCGGGAGCAAGGTAGTAGTGATTCAACCATTCAAAAGCGGTTTCTCTGGTATTGGGAATCGGGCGAACCGGGCGGCGGAATGATAGACTGCAATCGGGGATATGAGTGTTTGCAAAATTATGGCTTCATGGTCACAATCTGACGCGGGAACGAACATTTGAGGAAGGAAAACCGTACCAATCGGAAAATAGCCTGAGGTGGTTTTAGGGCTGGGAAATTTATGTACAATCAGAGCCATGTGCTTATACCATCCAATTTCTCACTTTCTGCTATATGCTATCTGCGACCCAATGAATAGATATTGGATGGGTGATGAAATTATCATATCGACAGATGGCGAAGCAGTGCGATTGGCAATTGCAGTCGAGACTACTGTGCCACAATTTAGTTTATTTATGGTGAAATCAGAGGTTTCACTTCCTGCGCACAAATCGGAAATCGATCATCGTTTACTTGAATTACGGCGAGATGATTGAGCTGATGCAGAACACGACGACGATTGTAGGGAGATAGTATTGAAATGAAGCTAATTTCAGATAAATGCTCGCATTTACTCGTCAGTCGATCGAAATTGGATGCAATTTGCTAGTGCCGGGTTTTGATTCATTCTCGTGGTGAGAAGCAGTATGTTTTTTCTGTTTCTACTGTGTTTACGGTAGTAGTAAATTTTACCGAAATTTATTCAAGTAAAATTACACATTTAAGCTTTTTTTACGTTCGTTGGTCAGTACGTCATAATTTTCATAATCTCACAATTTATCATAATTTATCAAATATCTGTATTTACATCATGTTTTAGAATTTCTCGCTCTTGCAGAGAAAACACTTTTATTATTTTGAACCAACCTCGAATGAAATCTTATCCATAACGTATCGAAAGGTTCGCATTTTTCAACGGAACAACAATCATATTTAAAAATAAACCAACAGTTTGTTCCAGCAACGTACAATAAACTTTGAAATTAATCTATAGCAATATTTCTCAATGCCGTTTCAGCGTAAATTGATCCATTTCCTACCACGAAAGTATAATATTACATGTTGCTGTCAAAACCGCAGGGCAAATAATGATGTCTCTGCCACAAAGTGATGCAGAGTGCGTTGCTTATTGCGACATAACAGACGGTGAGATCGAAAAAGATAAATAACGAAGAGAAGTGATTCGTAGTTAGGAGTGAACTAGCGGCCCAGTCCCATGTTTTCATAAGCATCCCGCATGCTTATTGGAACAAATGAGACCTGGTGTTGTTTGATTTGTTTAAACTGGTCATTCAATCTTTCCACTATAAACGCGCTGGTAGCGGAAGTATGTGTGTCCTTAAACTTACAATATCGAGTGTAACTTGTGGCTGTATGTTAAGTAGCTCAACAGAAAATTCAGCTGTTGACTGGCTGGCGGGAGCGAGACTAGATTTTTTTCTTTATTTACACTTTCAGCTGCGAAGTTTATAAAAAAAACTGTAGCCAGCCAATCAGGTGGTGAATTCTTCTGGTGAGCAAGCACCTTACTACTAACTATACACTGATTATCTTGAAGCTAATTATTGTTCATGAATTTCCACTATAAACTAACCTACGCAGATTCTTCTTAGATGTTATAATATTTGTTTCTTGTTTTAATTCAGAAGGTAATGCATTAAATTCTGTAATTCCAGTATAAAATACATTTCTATTTGCAAGTTCACTTCGAGCTCTTTCTGCTACTAAATTCTCCTTATTTCTAGTATTAAAAGAGTGAATAGTATGTACCTGTACGAGTGGAATATTGTATTTAATATAATTATTCTTTATTTTAAAAATTAACAAAAGAACATTATATCTATGTAGCTTACTAGTTGACCCGGCGAATTTCGTCCCGCCCAAAATTTATTTTTCGTTATCATATACACGTTTTCTTACTAAGCGCACGTTCATGGGTCCAATCGCCAAACCGTTCATTGATTGATCTTCTAGTCTTCCCTTTTAAATTATCATTTACTATAAAATTTCAGTACTTCTATCAAAACTCGACATTATAATATCAGATTATTTTCAGACACAATTCTCGTGCAAGATTTTTCATCCACTTGCTAATAACATGTTTATCCGTTACATGGAATAAATGTTTGATACAGAAAATATATATAACAGTCCTAAACCGGACAATGCCTTTCTGGAGTTTTGCTCTTATCAACACCTTCGGCGATCCATTTTTATTTATACAGTGATAGACATTCGTTTAGCCGCACTTGAAAAAAAAACTTGAAACACTTACAAAACAACTAGGAATGTTCTTTTTATCGGGATACTTATTTGCTGTAGTGATAGTATATGTACGTCACTTTTATTGAAACGACGTGCGTCACAATCACACACACAAGGCGGCATCGGTGGATATGAACATTCAAACGTCGTTTTTTCCCGAGACATACGTTTAGCCGCAGGGCATAAAAATCGAGTTTTCGCATAATCACCAAGCCTTTATCTGTGTTTTTTGAAAAAATACTTGGGAATGTTCAATTTACAAGATAAATATTAGATGTGCAACGTAAGAAGTTGGTCAGATTAGTGATTTACGTAGAATTTAAAGGAATGGTGAAAGGTATTCTATTGACGGAAGAGGGCGGAAAATAATAAAGATATTAAGTGAACAAAAGTTTTCTAATCGCTCGATCGTAACAAAAATTGGTCTATCTGAGAAAGTGGTACGGAATTTCTTTAAATAGAGCCAGAAATATGACGACCAACACATGGGAACACCAAAGTTACTTTGCGTCTTAAAGGTCGAATAAGACACGAAGCAACCAGGAAACGATGTCCTGCTCATACATTAAGGCAGAATCGGTTGTTCCAGTAACGAAGAGGCGCGCATCTTGAATGAGTCACCAAACATCATGTGGAAGAAACCTCAAAGGAAGCCGAAACTGACCGCCACCCATTAGCAGAACCATCTCATTTTCGCTCGGCAATACATGGAATGGAAACTAGAATGGAGAAATGTTGTATTTTCCGACGAAAAAAGTTCAATTTGGACGGTCCGGATTGTTACAGTTGCTATTGGTACAATTTAAGTCAACAGCATGTCGTGAGATCGAAGCGAAACTTTGGGGGCGGAAGTTAGACAGTGTGAGGAGTCGTTTCCTATCACAACAAGCTTGTCATTTGTTTCATTTTCACCCGAATGAACTCCGAAAAGTATCTTCAATTACTGGAGGACGTTTTGATTGGCTATATTGAGAATAACGCTACCGAGGATGTCGTTTTTTCAGCAGGATTATGCATAGAACCATGTTTCCAAGCAATCGAAGGCATGGATTGCCGAGAAGGACATTCCGCTTATTGAATGACCTGCTGGAATGGCCTGCTGGCTAAATATTAGCTACCGATTGGACTCGAAATTTGCCGCACAAATTTTCTTTTATTGAAAATTTAGGATGCGGCTAAACGAATGTCCACCCTGATTCCACATATTTCAACTACTTAGAAAACAAAAAGTGAATTTATATATTTTTTTAGAATGAATTCGATGAAAATAAACAATAATAGTTTTTTATGAGCAAAACTGTACAAAGAATTGACTTATTTTAAAAAAATGGAGGAAAAATAGGGTGCAGCTAAACGAATGTCTACCACTGTATAGATAGAAGACGATATGGTCGGGGCTCTGCTAAAACGAACCAAGCGCCATTTTTTTTCAAAATCGACGTACTTATACCACTGGATGCGGAAAATAATAAACTATCAATTGTAAAATATTCGGACAATTGACAACAGCTCCAAAACAAAAATTCTGTGTAGCAGACTGTACAAAAAACCAAAATGCATTCAACCAAAGCGAACCAAGAACCCACAATATGGCATCGGACGATAGTGATCGTTTTCTCCAAGAAGGCAGATCTGAATCTTCAACAGCTCTCTGAATGGCAGATCTGAATGAGACAGCTCCTGGAATCAGATGTCGTCGGGATCTGGTAAGTTAGACAGCCAAAGGGCTGCCATGAAGTGTAGAACCGGGGGGTCTCCGTAGCCACATTGGTTGCGCGTTCGCTTAGTAAGCGGTCGATCGTGAGTTCAAACCTCAGGGCCCTCATTGACCATCTTTGTGTTGTTACAGAATAGCTACGTCCACGCAACAATCATCAGCGATTGCGTGTCTAGCACCAATGAAATTTAGATTTTTTCATTTTCCTAAATGTTCTGAATCAGAAATTGAAGAAGATGTGTGCTAACAGCATGTAAGGAAGTATTATGTTTGACATCCTGCTGTAACACGTGAGCGATAAAATGATATATTTTATTAGACACAGTCAATTAGTGGGAGCCCAAATTTCAATTTTTTTTTATCCCTTTTGTTTATTTTAGGCTCATTAGCATTTTAGCTGTAACAAAGCCGAATTTTTTGAACTCACGATCGATCGCTTATTAAGCGAACGCGCAACCAATGTGGCTACGGAGACCCCTAAATTTCAAATTGAAATATCTCAAAATAATGTTTTTGGCGCTTGGTTCGTTCTGGCAGAACCCCGACCATATATGAGTGCGTTTTATCACATTAAAATCCATTTCCACTTTCGAACGAAGATCAATTTCGTTACCGCAAACATCAAATGGACTGACATCGCTTGTCAATGTGTAATTGTAGAACAAATGCGAATTAAATTTTCCGAATTTTCCCATTTTTCCGATAATTTTCAATTGTCATGTTTGGTTGAAATATGTGCATTATTTTTTTGGGACCCCTCTCCTTTCCAGAGGAGGAAGGGTTGTCATAACCTCATAGAAACATGCCTTTAGAGAGGGGGTAGGTGTGTCGAACCACCATAGAAACGTTTCGTGCCATCATTTAATTTTTTTGTTCAATATTGTTCTCAGCAATGTTAGCTACTCTCTGGCAATACTTTGACGTATGATATTTAGTTGTAAAAAAACATCAAGTATCATGCCAAAAAAACCGGTTATTTGGCGGCCTATAGATACATGGTCCACTCTGCCTGAATCAAATGGATCATTTTTTAAGAGTTGGTTCACTATGACTGAACAATTTCGAAATATTTCTCAATCAATTAACAGTTGTGAGTCAAAGTGTGCCATTCTGCTATGAAAATTAGAGCGAGAAGGATTGAAAGTTTGGAACTGCATAAACATTTGTTTGCGTTTAGCATAATAGTCTCTGCCATCTGCGATCATTCACACTGAAGACCAGCATTTTTCACTGATCCGTTCAGTCAGAGTGGACCAAGTTTATTTTTAATATACTCAGAATGTGCACATTTTACACTAACGGGTTCAAGCACATTTCGACAACGTACCTATTAGCTTCAAGAAAATGTTTTTTTGGTTTTAATTCAGCGCTGGGATATTGTTTAAATTCAATATACAAATGATTGTTACATGGTCCACTGCACATGATATAGAGACATTTCGCCATGATAAATGGTACATAGTCCGCTCTGACTGCATACTATGAGGGATTTTCAATGATCAATCATAACAATTTCGATCCGTTATTCCTGATGCATGCGTGTTTTTCCAAATCTGATAAATGTGGTATGTAGCTTACATAATACTTAACCAAATGTAATCAATAACTCGAAATTTTCAATTTTGCGACTTGGTACCCTCTGACTTCACACCGACTATTTGTATGACAGTCCTCCCTTAGAGTGGGGGTAGGGGTCTCGAAGTGTCATAAGATCCTTCCCCGACCCCAAAACCCCCTATTTACCAATTTTCATGTTGAACGGTTCAGTAGTTTCTGAGTCCATAAGAATCAGACAGACAAACAGACAGAAATCCATTTATATATACAGTAGAACCCCGATTATCCGCGGAATAATCAGGCTAGGTCACCGCGTATAACGAAAATCGCGGATAATGCAATACAGGGCCAAACATGAAGTGTAAACATGAAACAATATATTTTAGCATGGAAACTATGCTTCATCAATACAGAAATCATGAAACTATCCATCTGTAAGGTCGTGTACACCAGTTATCAGATAATGTGAAAGTCATGACCAAAACAAAAAAACGAGACCCTACCAGTAACCGGCAAATTTCGGGAAGGACTATAGAATTACCAGGGAAGTTGCTTTCGCGAATAATCCGCACCGCGAATCATGCGCTCGCGGATAATCGAGGTTCCACTGAATATAGATTTTTTTTTATTCAAAATATATTTTTTTATTTAGGCTCATATGGCGTCAGCCTGACCGGGCCGGGAGTTCAAATTCATTTCGACAATGTTTGCTTATATTTGTAATTAGCAATATGTATATAGATTTAATGAAAGCAAATTTTCAGAATATAAGCTGATTATTGGCGTCAACATTGGATTTTTTTTAAAATTATTTTAACTGCTTTGTTTTGCAGAACTGTTTTGTTTTGCAGTTGATCCTGCTGATCCTCATATACAATTTATTAACACAGTGCATTCAAAAAGTTCCGAGACTAGTTTTTAAAACAAAGAAAAACGAGATACTCAAAAGATTAGATATTAGTTTTCTACATATAGGGTTTCTTTTTCCACACAAATTTTTGAACGTTCGTACAGGTTTCGGAGTTCATAAAACGCGTCACATTTCGTTGAATGTGTGGAACATCGTCAAAACGGTCCCCTTTCATAGCGTTCTTTAGTTTGGAAAACAAGAAAAAGACTCCCGGGGCGAGGTCCTGGGAATATTCGGGATGGGTGAAGGCAGTCACCTTTCATTTGGCTGGAAACTGCGCTACCAAACTCGCGGTGTGCGCGGGCGAATTGTCATGAAGCAAAAACTATTCTCCAGATCGGCACTGGTCCTACCGCACGCGCCGTATCCGTGCCAATAATCGTTCCAGGTCACTTTCGTAGAAGACCGCATTCACTGTTTGCCCTTGAGGCACAAAATTTTATGGCGACTGTCTGCTCCATAATTAAAATTGTGACACGACAAAAAATCACTGCGTTACTTTAATCAGCCAAAACCAGCAACTGAATCGAGATAGCGGTTTACGGTAAAACGGTAGCTGACCAGAAGTTAGCGGAAAGTAGTTCGCGCGTTGTAGCAGAGATAGCGCCACTTCCCGATTTTAGCGCGCAGTAGTCCCGGAACTTTTTGAATGCACTGTGTAGATCAAATGTGAATGAATTGAAACATTTATTATGAATTATAAACATTTCTAGTTTCTGGCTTTTTTTAATGCAAATATTATAAGAGTTATTTTATTTTTTTGTTTGTTTGTATATGTTGTTTCCCTTTTAAAGTTTCATTAAATATATCTCAAAAATAATCGACAATATTAGCTTGTTTTAATATTCTATCACCAATTAGTAGACTAATTGTTTTCCTGCTGGAATAATTATAAAATTTGACTTTTTTTATCCCACCTGTTCATTAGGCTCATTTAGCAATTCAGCTGAAACAGAGCCGAATTTATTCGTGTACATTTTTATCTTGAGACAAATTTTGTTGTATATTACACTGTAGCTATTTTTAGGCGTGAGAGTATTCCTATCCATTGATTATCATTTGTTTTATCCATTACACAGTAGCTGTTTAGGCATGAGAGAATTCCTATTCTATCGATATACAACACGGTGTGTATGAATATTCCTAGTTGAATTGGATTTTGTTTTCGTTATTATTGATTGTAATTTTTTTTCATAGTTCACATGGTTTCGGGACCAAGGGTGCCATATTTTTTATATTTTTCTTTTTTTTTATATATAAAAAATATAGCGCCCTTGGTCCCGAGACCATGTAAACTATGAAAAACAAATACAATCAATAATTACGAAATCAAAATCCATTTTTTTTGCAAGTGGAATATTTTCTCAAAACGATTAGCTAACTGGCTTCAATTTTAAAGGGTGTGTCACATCAAATTGCATCACGGAAAAAACGCTGTAGAAATTCGCCCAGTAGACCGATTCTTTTGAAAATTTTAGACAGTAAAATAAAAACTATTAAACAACTTTTGGCATTTTCTTTTTATTCATACTTCGAGCCCAAGCCCATATGCTCGCACCTTCCTCTTTACCCCGTTCATAAGGTTCTGTACAACGTCAGGTTGTAGTTTTTTTTGAACAGAAATCCATTTTCTCTTGAAGTCCGCCTCCGATTTGACAACTTTTGGGTTCTTCCGGAGGGCCTGCTTCATAATCGCCCAATATTTCTCTATTGGTCGAAGTTCCGGCTCGTTGGGCGGGTTCATTTCCTTTGGCACGAAGGTGACCCCGTTGGCTTCGTACCACTCCAACACGTCCTTTGAATAGTGGCACGAAGCGAGATCCGGCCAGAAGATGGTCGGGCCCTCGTGCTGCTTCAATAGTGGTAGTAAGCGCTTCTGTAGGCACTCCTTAAGGTAAACCTGCCCGTTTACCGTGCCGGTCATCACGAAGGGGGCGTTCCGCCTTCCGCAAGAGCAGATCGCTTGCCACACCATGTACTTTTTGGCAAACTTGGATAGTTTCTGCTTGCGAATCTCCTCCGGAACGCTGAATTTGTCCTCTGCGGAGAAGAACAACAGGCCCGGCAGCTGACGAAAGTCCGCTTTGACGTAGGTTTCGTCGTCCATTACCAGGCAATGCGGCTTCGTCAGCATTTCGGTGTACAGCTTTCGGGCTCGCGTCTTCCCCACCATGTTTTGCCTTTCGTCGCGGTTAGGAGCCTTCTGAACCTTGTATGTACGCAGGCCCTCCCGCTGCTTGGTCCGCTGGACGAATGAACTTGACAAATTCAGCTTATTGGCGACATCCCGGACCGAACTTCTCGGATCACGTCTAAACTGCTTAACTATGCGCTTGTGATCTTTTTCATTGACGGAGCATCCATTTTTGCCGTTCTTCACCTTCCGGTCGATGGTTAGGTTCTCGAAGTATCGTTTTAGTACTCTGCTGACCGTGGATTGGACGATTTCCAGCATCTTACCGATGTCCCGATGTGACAACTCCGGATTCTCGAAATGAGTGCACAGGATTAATTCACGAAGCTCTTTTTCGTTCGACGACATTTTTCCAAATTTACGAAAAATTGACAGTGAAGCATGGCCAAAAAAAAATTGACGTGATCTATACACTCTTATCTGATTATAAGCGAAAGCTTAAGATATAATTCCTAAAAATTAAATTTCTACAGAGTTTTTCCGTGATGCAATTTGATGTGACACACCCTTTATATGTTGATCGTTGGAATCGGTCCAATTATGATTCTTTGAAAAAAAAAGTCATTTTTGGAAAAAAGGGGAAGAATATTATAGATGTTTTGGACCACCTTAAAATGAAAATGATCACCCTAAAAAAATATGGGTCTAATATTTTGCGATAAGGAACAAAACTACCGCTTTTCAAGAAAATCTAAGAACCATTATATCGGTTTGGCATGTGATGGCTGTAATAATATGCTCAAAATACTGTAAACAATGTGTAACGCGTCTCCACACTTGCCATTTCAAAGAAATGTAATGTTTTACTTACGTCCTTGGTCATTAATTTGCAGTTTCATGTTTACTGTCAAAATATTCGAATATTTATTTACCTTGTATGTAGATGCATGTTGTTTAAAATTATCATAAATGACAGGGCTGGATTCCTGAATACGGCTGTTCAGAGTTTGGAAAAACTGTACAGAGTATGGATAAAATAGTTTTGAAGGAATTGGTCGAACAAATTAGTATTGATTTCCAGGTTTGTAGAATCTTCAAAATCATGGAACAGATCTTTCAATTACTACAGATTATTTTGCAATGCTTTCATTGTTTTAGTAATTTTGTATGTTCTCACTGAAAGAGGCATTTGAGTGTTGAAATGTTCATGGTTTAGTGGAACGTTCTCACGATTTACAGCAGTGTACTGGAATACACCTTCGTACCATGCCAAAAATAATATTAATAGCCAAGATAAGATAATATCATAAGTAGATTCACAATGTAATTTCACATTAAAATAAGTATTGAAATAGCAAAATGAGGCGACTAAAATTGGGATGAGTTATACTACAACATTTCTTGTAGTTAATTATGCTGAGAATTCTCGTTGTATGGAACAAAGCACACAAACAAAAGCGTCCGTGAGGAACAAGGTACATACGGATCGTTACTTCATTATAAACTTTCCTGTGTTATGAAATTCAATATGTCTGTTTATAAAACAGGCAATCAAATAATGAATTTCAACGAAGTAAACAGATTTTATTATTGTCGTTGAGATCATCTTTTATTGCGCCCTAATATTGTACCAAACATAATTTTTTTATTCCTGTTTTCAATCTTCATTGAGATAGAAAACAAGGGGAATGATACACCCAATGGATCAGATTCTTCATTTGGTTCACTCATGCCGTCAAGTGAGAATGAGAAGTGCCTATAAGACTAATATCAAATTAAACACATTGCAGCAGGTTTATTATTAGAGCAGGTTTATTAGCTAGAGAAATAGAACCTGGTGGTTCCGTGTGCGGGACTGGAATGCATGCCCTTATTAACCTTTTCGGAGTGCGTTGGTAAGTGAGACGAAAGCTGGCCTGTGCCTACGCTACAAGCAACAAAATTCCATTACGATTAGCATCAGTCAAAGTAAAGTCTATCAACACGTTGAGCCCCACGCCGGTCCCTGGTAACCGATATTGAAATTTCCGTCTTTTTCGCGCCGGTCTAATCGGACCTCTTTCGGAGCTTCTCGTTCGGAGAGTGTCGGCACTGAAAACGACAACCGGACGAAAAGTTTGTTGTATCGTATTTTGGTTGGGGCTCACCGTGTTAATGATAGTGCGATATATTGGTTCGAGCGTTGAAAAAACTTTGATGATTTCGCTTGAAGTTTGCGTTTTAAAAAGTTTTCAATTGATATAATTGAATCATTGTTAATGTTTGTTCAATAATATGATTTACCACGAAGTAAATGAGCTAATTTAATGTTGAATGAAAGATCTGTTGTGTCGCTATTTGTGAATGCAGGCTTCATACACTTCTAGGCTTCTACATTCTGTTGAATCGTATCGCTCGAAAATATAATATAAGCATGGCCTTCAAAAATCGCTCAGACATAAAATGAATCTCGTTTTCCAATTCTAAGTAGATCACACTTGGATTTTGAATGCCAGCAGCTGGAGTTAGAGCAAGTTTTGTTTTAGAAAATTGTACCATAACTTAACAAAAATATTTTGTGATTGTGTCAAATGTATGGGTTGGATTTACTTTCAAATGATTGACTGGCAAGACAGCGAAATTAATTTGAATCGAAAGAACAACCACAATTTTCAACATCAAACAGACAAAGCTACATAGAGATCTTAGAGTTAATATAAATATCAGATTATTTTCTACATTTTCTTACAACTACGCATAGCTCAACCATAATAATGTTAAAGAAATCAACATCAACGTTGTGAAACAAATTCCAGTCGGACAAAATGTGCATTTCCTTTTAGTTTCAAATGGTTAAATCAAACGGATTCAGCAGGTTTGTTTTGGTTTTTCTCCTCCTATTTTGCTTCACTCGGTTCGGAAGAAATATTTGCAGCTTCAGGTCTGACGAAAAAAAAATGGCGACGAATCACGTCATGGCGAACGTAGAAGAGGAAGCTACGTAGCCGGAAAGGAAAAGTTTTCCTCGTAAAGAAAAGAGAAAAAAAAGAAACCAGCATGCCGCGGGGATAGAGTTAACCGTATTATCGTCCAAGTTTCAGCAATTATACATCTTCTTAGCTCTCTGCCATATGATATGTTGACGACTGGCTCAGAGCAAGAGAGTGAGAAGTATCTAGTGAGAAAGAACACGTTTTCCGTTTATTTCTTTCCATTTCCCGTTGGTGTTTTCCTTTGCGTTCCCCATGGCAATTCACAATTTAATTCACTCCTCAATACTGCACTTCACGGTCTGCTGCTTGTATCTATATTTTACTACCAATGTGCACTGCTCTGCAAAGCAAATGCAAAAATGGAATTCCGGTTCCCAAAGTTTCTTGCGGATTACGATTTCTCTTCGGAGTTTAAATTAGAGACTGCGAGGCGTTGCGCTCACGTCTTTTCGGACGTTTTCGATTGCAGGAGAAGTGCAATTACGTAATTCCGCTTGTGACATTCTTGGACTGTCTGAATACAGTGTCTTTCCCATATTTTATGATTCTATCTGACTTCATCGAAAGGTGTGTTTTCTCGTGCGATAAAAATCAGATGTCTGACGATTCTTAGGCTGACAAAATAATAGAATTTTGGAGCGCGAAGCTTGTCGCTTGCAATTAACTTAGATTCCAAATACAATCTGCAATAAACAACCTTGAGTTACGAGTTTTATTGTATTGTACTTCTTATGATTCTTCAAGAACGCAGGACTAGTGCGATATTATTCTGTATTTTCTGTATTGATAACTAAATAAATCAAATGTGCGCATCGAGGCTAATGGGAATATTGTTGAAAAACTAATCGCGCCAAAGACAACGAGGCGAAAGCCGTTAATTTTTCGCAACAATGGCCCATCTTCCAACGAAGCGCCATGGCAAAGATGGTGGGAGTGTCGTTGCAATCCACTTTTGAATTCATATATTTTCATTTACAGTGTGAGATGCATCTGAACCTCTTTCATAAATTTGCATATGCGTTAAGCCGTCGTGGGTGTCGGTGTAACATGTTTGAGCATAAGCTTCTACAGCGTAGCAACAACAATCCTTCATAAAATATCTTGCCAGCGCGTTACGAGTGGCACAGTGTCTCTCTTCAGGATCCATGTTCGGGGGTTTCATGCATGATGGTTGCTGTGTGCCACTTTGCTTTGATTTACAGCCTTCGATGTTTGCACAAATTTTATGCGAATAGTGTAATAAATCTCTTGCCCATAGTTTGCAATAACAATCGTTCGCATCGCACACCGCACGGCCATATATTGTGACAGCTTACAAAAGACGACGACGCAGTTCGATCGCACATGTTACTGCCGCTGCCGCCGGAGAAGGATTCTTTATTCCGCGCAACAAAAGATATTCATGAAATACTTCCTGCCTCAGTAAGAACTTTCTAGCTCGTCGCATTTCGATGCATGCTGGCAAAATCTGTGGGCAAACTTTGGGTCAGATGAGCATTGCTGGAAAAACACGTACGCGATATTCTGCTTCATTTATTCTCTCACTCTGGATGGTGAAGAGCTCTAGCTATGTTGGCTTCTCTATGAACAAAAGAACCCATTGGCATACATGAATGATTTACATCGAATTTCAACGATTGTAACAATGGCTAAATCGATTTTCCAAGGATATTCGTCGCATTTGCTCTATCTTACTACTTCAGTAATTCAATTTTTTATGTAAATTGACTGTAAAGTGTTACTTGTTTAATATAGATACATTGACAAATTTATTTTTTTACAAATCACCAATGAACCTAAACATTAAACCCCAATTTCCGGTGGAATTGAGTGGCAAAATCACTGCGGATAACATGGGGGACTAAACTGGAGAAAAATTACAATTAACAGAACCACAATTCAAATCTAGTTTTAATTGAGTGTTTTATCTATTGTTTTATGTAACACGTTGAGCCTCATTTTTTTCTTGCTGCGCTTTCCATTCAGCCGACATCAAGAGCGTTTGCACAATATCAGTGTCGGTCCCAGAGCCCAAAGATAAGGGTTAATTGACTGTATAAATAGAAAATAGTCAGAAATTCGACTAGAAAATATTCATTTTATAAAACATCCGAAAACAAACCATTTATTTTTATTTTCTTATTTTGTAACTGTCAATCCCAGTTAATCATCGCTTTCCTTCGAAAAAACTCAACGTTGGCCTCTAGGGACGGACGTGAGGCTCAACGTGTCAACAGTTCTGGCAGTTCTGCATTTCGGTCACGCCAGATCTATTAGGCATGGGATATGTGCTTGGAAGCGTTGCCAGTAGCAGAATTCTATGTCTCATAAAGATGGTTATCAGCCTCAACTTTATCTGTATGGTTTCTTCGATATGGGTCTTACTCCTCGTTTCCTGAGGTCACCACCAATACTCTTCCCCGAACCTATCCATTCCGCCTTGAATTTTCAATGACCAAATCTATTGGTGTCCTCGAACCACCATGTCCTTTTTGTCAGTGTACTCCTTAACCCACCGTGTCCAGTGAAGGTTAAGGGATCATTACCCACGTGCTTCTTACTGTCGTAACATGATCTTTCAACTTCACGGTGGGTTGTTTTACGTCACTTAAAGATCCGAGTTAGAAGAGGATTAGCGTAAAGGCATCTTGTTCGGCTGCGTGTAATTTCTGTTAAGTCAATCGGTCTAAGCTTCCACAGTCTCGATATATTCAATTTGCGCACGATTTCATCGTCCAACTTGCGTTCATGTGGAATACTGCGCATCGAAATTTTGACAGACCTCACCAAGCGCTCCCAGGAGTCGTCCAGTAGGGAGCGAAAGGTGGTATGAATATCCACTTTGTTTCTACGTCGATGTAAACAACCACTGAATCCTCATGAAAAAGTTTAATCCAATTCTTCAGGATGTGCTCGGCGTCGTTGAAGTTTCTCCTATTATCGGAGTAGATCTCGATCGGAGCACCTCGTCTACCCAGCTTTGTCACATATGTACCTGTATTGAAAGGAGTAAAAATCTGTTTCATCTGTACTTTTTTTTTTAAATCTGTACTAAAATAGGTATCATCGAAAATATTTGTTGTATAGGAAAAAAAATTTATTGGCTCGAAAAAATATTACTGAAGCTCTGAATTTAGTACTCATTTGTTTGAAGATGGTTTTGCTAAACTTAGACTGCACACTATCAATTAATAAAAGCTAACAATAATTTATAATCATCCTGAATCCTGAATCGACCGCCCCACCCCACACAACCATCTGTCGGGTTATGGCCACCTCCACCTCCTTGCAAAAAACTGGAAGTGGGTTATATCTGTGGTATAACCGCAAGGTTGACGTAGGACTATCGATGATTTAGTGATCATTTGTTTGAAGTTGAATCTGAATCCATTCTGAATGAACGAATAAATGAATAATTGGGGGACTTCGAAAACGAGAGCGTTACGTTAGAGGCACAAGGTTTTATGCATACAATATTGGGTACGAAAATATGATGATGATGAGGAAGAATAATCTTCAGAAGCTTTCCTGTCAATTGCACTTGATTGAAAAATCACAAAACAAAATGTATTTGGTATAATATGAATACAAAACATCAAAATAAACTCTTTCGCTTGAATGTAATCTTCAATTCCAAGGGACAACTGACAGATTATTTTTCAACAACGATAACATCTTTCCAGATTCATCTCGATGCTTGATGCACACCAGTGGTTGTTAACTCGATAACCACCAAAGAAAAGAGTTGCGCGGGTGTATGTGAGTGTGTGGCGTTTCCTCCGATGCCTCAAGCGAAACCAGTTTTCGAAGTTGTTACTTTGTTGGTCGCTTTTTCAGTGGCATCACTCTCCACCCAATGGATTCCCTTCTGGCCTAAGGTGCAAAAACAAGCTCTTGATGACACCGTTCATCAGCGCTTTCATGATGAACGTAGTTAGCTTCGCTACAATAGCGACAACATGCTCCAATCGTTGTTCAATTTTAATTGAGTGGATTCCCGAGCGGCGCTCGCTTATATACCGATTGGTGATTTCAATAGCCTGTTTTGAAAGGAAAGCAATTTTAAGGTTATTGAAACAATTTTTTGGATCAAAAAGTAAGAATATAACGCGTAGACATTTCATCTTTCGAATGAAGTGTTTATTTTACCATTTCGTTCAGTTGTTTATGATCTATTACCGCTCAAAATCTCGTTCTCCGGCGTAACGTTTTCGTTTTCGAAACTTTGAATTTACACCCCAGTATAGAAATGAAAACTACCTATCGCAGTTCGTTGTTGCAATTCTTTCTTTTGTTGCCAATCCAACATGGATATTCTTGCCACATTTTGAATGATTTTCAAATTCAGCATTTGCATTGTATTAGCAATGGACATTCATACCACGTTAGAATCCTCATAGGTGTAACTAAGAACTGTTAGATAAAAATTCTTGATCTGCACCATACAGAGTCTGTATCAAGAAAAACGAATAGAATCCTATACCTTTCCAGACAAATCTGTACTTGTGGCGAAACTGCGTCTGATGTCAGATTCAGCAAATACAGCCCCTTGTAGGTAAGTTAAAGGCCACCTCAATTTTAAAAATTCAGGAAGAATGAAAATAAAAATCAGGATAAAATCAGGATAGCTCATATTGGGTTGTCTGGAAAGTTCCTGCTGATTTTTGGGAAAACAAAAGCATCATTTTTATAGTTAGACATACAGTTATTCAATTTTATATGCACAGTTTTGTTTCACAATATTTCGCCATCTTTCACGCAGTTTAAAAATTCTATCCTCCCAAAATATGTTTGCTTTTTCGTAGAAAACTGTTCAAGGTATTTTTGATGCTGTGAATTGATTTTCATGCAAGTGAATTTTGCAGGGACCTGAACCTGTGATTATCTGTAGGTACAATATCCGGTTAGTTGAGCTAACCCATCTAACTATCTAACCCATCGGTTAGAACATCCCAGCCGGGCTCCAGAAATTTTCGTTACGTTTAAGAAGTGAGTCGTTTCATAAACGCAATGGAGATGCAACCCATTTGAGGTTTTTCGGTCAAACTGTGTGGCACTGCCTCAATCACTGATTCCTGCCACTTAATATCTTCATCAGAATCAACACTTACTCTGGAAGCAATACATTATGCATATAATATCTGAAAAATGTAAATCTGTCATCCTTGAAGTAAGGTTCTGAAGAGTTTTAGTTGAGCTGCGGGGGAAGACAGACGTGTGCGTCTGCGCTCTGTACTTTTTTTCGGTTTTTGTATAAAGATTTTCAGTGCTACAATGAAGTGATTTTAAGTTAATGAAGAATCCAGATGTGTTTGTTGGATTCTCTGGATAAACTATTGAAATTAATTATCTCTTTAGTGAAGGCCACCTATTTTGTTTTGCGAGACGCTTGCTGAACATGAACATACATGTTCTTAGCTCCGTCCGCTTTGCTGAATGCAATTTTCCACGCGCAACCGCGATACTGTGCTGTTGCGATAAATTAAAATGTAGCATATGATCTTCTAGAACAGGGGTTCTCAAACTGTTTTGGGCAAGAGACCCTTTTTCCACAATTAAGTCATACCTTAGACCCCCATAGCCAAATTTCTTTGAAAATCCTATCTTTAGTTTTTTTTCTTACTAAATAAATATCAATTTGAAAACATTGGTTAAATTGGTTGGTTAAATGGTTAAATGAATAAACTTGACATTATTATTTCACGGAGGCGATCTGGCGTAGTGGTAACATCCGCACCTCTCACGTAAATGTTCACGAGTTCAATTCACACTCCCAACATTCTTCCGAAAAATGGAAGTATTGTGACAAACCAGCCAAAAGTGTTGAAAGTCACTATAATGCAGAAAAAAAAAATTTTCTTAACAGTTTATTTAACTATTTATCAACAGGTTGACATTGAACCCTAATGATACTAACTACTTAACTAATTGTCTTAACCTAATAACGTTTGAGCTTGTCTAAGACGATTTTTTATTCTGTTCCTTGATATATGAAAATCGATGTTTTCAAAATGGCGATTGAATGTTCGAGCCATGCTAGCAACAGGCTCATGGTGAGAGTAATTAGTTCGTGCAGTTGGAAGGCGGAGAAATTCGTGGTTACGCAGATTTCTCCTTCTGACGTTGAAATTAATGCAACTTAACAATCCAGAACAGTCGATGTTGGCTTGGATGAGATCGTAAACGAAAACAACTCTAGCTGTGTTACGTCGCACGCATAACTGATCCAAACCCAGGAGCTTACAACGATCTTCATATCTTGGAAGGTTCATTGGAAGGGTCATTCCAATGGAGACGACGCATTGCATAACGGACAAATTTACGCTGCACAGACTCCACTCTTTGTATGCTATTGTGGTAATATGGAGCCCAGACGACCGAAGCGTACTCCAAAATCGAGCGAACCAGAGAGCAATATAAAACCTTAAGGCATTGTATGTCCGTAAAGTGTTTAGTAGTGCGGAAAATGAATCCAAGAGCCTTGGAAGCCTTTGAGACTGCGTATGCGATATGTTCGCTGAACGTGATCTTCGAATCTAAAATAATTCCCAGGTCTTTTATACATGTGACTCTGTTGAGTATCGATCCGAAAAGCTCATAATCGTACTGTATCGTTGTGTGTTTGCGAGAAAAAGAGATGACAGAGCATTTTGATGAGTTCAGCGACATACAATTTGCTTCACACCAGCTGGCAAAGATTTCTAACTGTCGCTGTAGAAAAGTCGCATCATCACGGTTATTTACACGCACGAAGAGTTTGAAGTCATCAGCATATGAAAGCTTCATACATTTGAGAACAGAATTGACATCGTTCAAATATAGTACGAAAATCAATGGTCCTAGATGACACCAGCTGGCAAAGATTTCTAACTGTCGCTGTAGAAAAGTCGCATCATCACGGTTATTTACACGCACGAAGAGTTTGAAGTCATCAGCATATGAAAGCTTCATACATTTGAGAACAGAATTGACATCGTTCAAATATAGTACGAAAATCAATGGTCCTAGATGACTTCCTTGTGGAACGCCTGATGTTACGTCGAAAGGGGAGGATATGAAGTCACCTATTTCGACGCTCATTGTTCGACCAGTCAAATATGATTCCAACCAATGCAGTAGTGGTCCATTGAACCCGATGCGATGCAGCTTAGCAATTGTAATTTGGTGATTGATCTTGTCAAAAGCAGCTGAGAAGTCCGTGTATATAGCGTCGACTTGGGATCTGGATTCTAGCGTTTTTGAAATGAATGATGTGTAAAGCAACAAATTCGTGGACGTGGAACGTTTAGGTACGAATCCATGTTGCTCCTCCGCTATGTAATTTTTACATGCATGGTGCATGAAATCGAGTAAAATTGCCTCAAACAGACTTGGACATAGCACATAAGCAAGCAATTCCACGATAATTTTTCACATTTCTCTTGCAGCCTTTTTTATATACAGGGAATACAAATGATTGTTTCCAAGCTTTGGGAAAAATTCCGGATTGAATAGAGGTGTTGAATAAAGTTGATAATGGCAGAGAAAGACTAGCAGAGCAGCGTTTCAAGATTATGGATGGAATTCCATCAGGCCCACAGTTTGATGATGCTTTCAGTTTTGAGCAAACGTTGAGAACAGTCATTGCATCAATGATTGGATGAGGACCAATTTCAGGTAAAACTGGCGTGTTTTCAACTGCCCTTTGGATGAGAATGTCGCTGATTGAATTATCAACAAAAACACGGCTAAATTGCCGACGGAATAAATCACTAATGCTAGGAATCGTAGAGGCTTCTTCCTGTTCATAAGTCATAACAGATGGCAACCCTGACTCGTTTCTCTGTAGATTTATGTGTTTCCAGAAGCATTTTGGATTAAGCTTCAGTTTACGTTGTACTCGACTTTGGTGTTCTCCGAAGAGCCTCTTATTCAAGATTCTATAGTTTTTACTTGCGGTAACATAGCGAGATTTCCACAAATCATTGCGGTATCTCGAGAATCTTCTTAATACAGCTTTCTTAATAGTCTTCAGGCGTCGTAGGCTGGAATTGGACCATGGTGGGTGGACAGGAACTTTCTTTCGTTTCTTCGGAACAAATTGGTCTATAGCATATAAAAGTACATGAGAAAGATTCGCAGCAGTTGCATCAACATCCTGTTGAATCAACAGTTCATCCCAGTTCAAAGCGTTGAGGAAATGGTTCATCGATGTGAAGTCGGCGTACTGATAACTATAATAAAATGATTCTGCAGTATTCGTGAAATTGGTTGTATTGGACTTGATGAACGACACGAGAAGTGGAGGATGATGCCGACACGTTTTTACAAGTGCGGCGGGAGCTCTAGCAACAATTATTTTGGATAACAATTCATTACTTACGAAGCACAGATCAAGAAATCGGTTATTATCGTTGGAAATATCATTAATTTGACATAACCCTGCAGTAGAATACTCATCAAGCAATTTCGTAGCTGTCACGCTAATTGTGGAACGAGATAAATCAGGAAATAAATCAGCTTGTGTTCCTTTAGACCAAGCAATACCTGGCAGATTAAAATCTCCAAGTATGATAATGTTATCAGTCAGTTTCATGCGGGATGTAATCCAGGTGAGTGAAGTTATATGACGGTTGATAATTTCAGGATCGTTGATCAGATTCGGTGGGAAGTAAACGACACAGATGAAAGTAGTTTGATTTGCGGATGATACTTCAACCCATATCTGCTCTAGATTTGAATAATTTGGAGGTTGTAATTCACGAGATTTTAAATCCGAACGAATGGCAAGAAGCACACCACCACCTGTGCGTTTGTTGCTATTCGTTAACGACCTGTCACGTCGGTATACATCATAGGTTGGTCCAAAAATTTGCTGCGATATAGTGTTTTCGTTGAGCCAGGTTTCAGTGAAAGCATAAGCATCATAAGATGTGTCTGAGCATGCAAGATGATACTCGATGATTCGTGTGTTCATCCCACCAACATTTTGGTAATACACTAGTAGTGGCTTATTTACACGAACGAGGTTCACACTCGTCTCGGCGAAGCTCGTTGATAGAGGCTGCTTATTTGTAATGACTCTTGTATGACAGGAGGTTGCATTTGAATTGGAGTGTTGTTCGGATATCTTTGAGATTCGTAGGGTTGTTGTTGCAATTGGGGAGTGGTGAAGTTGCGGCGAGTTCGCACTGGTGGTCGATCTAAAAAAGGAGATATCGAAACACCGTTCGGCCAGAAGTTTTTTGAATTAACCGGGCCTTCCAATGACTCATGTACATTCAATTTGAATGATACAAAAGATATTGGTCTATTATCCTGGTTCTGGCGCATTAATTTATGGCACTTGATGAGGGAGGAATCGCAATTGCATTTTCCAGAAATGTATCGTACGATGTTCTCGGATTCTTCGTTAGGCAGGAAACGTGTTACGTAAAACCATTTAGCTGGTTTTGCTGGAGGAGCGATGGACAGCATCGGAATGGATGGCGAAAAAGCGTTGCGAACGAAGTAAGTCCTATCTTTTTGTGTTTCTCAATCATATTAAAAATTATTGAAAAATAATAATAAATTGAAATAAAATTTTGTAATTATCAAGTGTAATAAATAATTATTAATACAAATTACTCACAAACTATAAAAACATCCAAATCGCAAACCAATCTATCCGCAACTATCAAATATCCAAATACGGTTCAGTATCAGTTAGTTAAAGCCTTGAATCTCCGCGTTCGTTGATTTTCAAATGGTTCCTTCGGTTTTGCGTTGTTTGTAATGTTTCTCCGTTACATGGAGTAAATGTTTGATACAGAAAATATTATAGAATAAAGACAGCCCTAAATCGGACAATTCTTTTCTCGAGTTTTGCTCTTATCAACACATTCGGCGATTCATTTTTATTTATATAGATAGAAGACGATATAGGAGTGCGTTTTATCACATTAAAATCCATTTCCACTTTCGAACCAAGATCAATTTCGTTAGCGCAAACATCAAATGGACTAACAACGCTTGTCAATATGTAATGTAGAACATATACGAATTGAATTTTTCGAATTTTCCCATTTTCCTTCAGAGTTTTCCGAAAATTTTCAATTGACGTGTTCGGTTAGAATATGTTTGTTTGAAATATGTGTATTATTTTTACGGCACTCCCTCTCCATTCCAGAGGAGGGAGGGGTGTAGTACCATCATAGAAACATTTCTCGTACCCAAAACCTTCACATCCCAAATTTGGCTCCGTTTACCTGATTGTTTTTCGAGTAATGCAGCCACCACCTTAGGGAGGGGGAGGAGTGTCAAACCACCATTGAAACATTTATTGTCTCCTGAAACCTCCATATACCAAATTCGGTTCATTTAGCTGGAATATTTCTTGAGTAATGCAGAAATTTGTGTATAACATATAGTAAAGACTGTAAAGACTGGTGCGATCTAGGGCTCAGAGATTTTTTGCTACTAAATGTTGTCTGTGAATCACGCAGTGAATGTCCAGTACCTTACGCAGTTGTAACTTTGATTGAGCTGTGAAACCACGATGACGACCAACCATTGATGATGAACCATCAGTATCAATATTCTTCCATAGAATAGCTTTTCGATAAAAAAAACCAATCGATTCTTCAGTCTTCATATGTGTAGCAATCATTTCTTTGGCTTTCATCTTTAATAGATCGATCATACCCTAACAACAGAGCTTCATTGCTGGGTAATGTAGACTTGTCAAGCTGGAGAGAAAATCTGTTGGTCTATAATAAATTGAATAATTATTCCCTTTTCGCGACCCATTTTAAGTTTGCTGAAATAATTGAAAAAAAAATTGTTACGTTATGCACATACATGACCAAGCATTTTGTAAATTTCGTTTTCAATCACTTTATTCCAGTTCACTTCATGTAAATACCTTGTAATCTCTTGAATTAAATTAGAAGTTGAGTACATTATCATTCAAGCTCCCAGGTGTTTCAGAACGCATATGGTCGGTGTTAAGTCAGACCGGAGCATGTGACAATTTTATGATTTCGAGAAAAACGAGCTTGAAGTTCAGTGCTCTGCAATTTTCAAAGCATTTAATTTTTTCGTTCAATATTGTTCTCTGAAATGTTAGCTACTCTCTGGCAATACTTTGACGCATGATAATTTTTTTTTATCCTTTTTGTTTTATTTTAGGCTCATTAGCATTTTAGCTGTAACAGAGCCGAATTTTAATCGTGTACATGTCACATGTTTATCATATCTATAATTAGCACACATTACACAGTTGCCATTTTTCGGCGTAAGAGTTTTCTATCTGCTCTTCCATTATCCAGTTATAGACCGGACAGCGGAGACAGTTGATTGATCATTGTTGAGTTATTTATAGAACAGCAGCCCGATGTGTCTTGCAGAGCAGAGTAGTTGTATGGATGAATCGATCTTATTTCGAACGTGGATCGATCTCCATCGCTGATGATTGTTGCGTGGACGTAGTTATTCTGTAATAACACAAAGATGGTCAATGAGGGCCCTGAGTTTTGAACTCACGATCGATCACTTGCTAAGCGAACGCGCAACCAACAAAAAACACATCAAGTATCATGCCAAAAAAGGCTGCCGTACATGGTTCACTCTGACTGAACCAAATGAAGCATTTTTTATGATTTGGTTCACTATGACTGAACAATTTCGAAATATTTCTCAATCAATTAACAGTTGTGAGTCAAAATATGCCATTTTGTTATGAAAATTAGAACGAGAAAATGGTGAGGTTGGAGCTGCATAAACATTTGATGCGTTCAGCATAATACAATAAGTTCCTGACAGGGAGGGAGGGGAGAATTTTCTCGAAAGGCCTGGTTTAGATAGCTTACCATCAACACGAAGGAACAGTCAGAAGTGCAACGAAGTACTTCAGAATCATCTACTGCTGTTTTTGCATCAAAAGCAATGTGATAATTGGGTAATTCGGCATCAATTCATAAAATCTGGAAGGTAATGATTCAATGAATAGCGACTTAAAATTTTCGACTGATTAGCTTGTTTACCAAATCAAAATCCTGTCAGGAACTTATGAGGAGTGATCGGATGAATAGTAGATGTAGCTTACAAGCAGAATGAGTGATTTGAAGTGCTTAAACGAACAGTATCCTCTGCGTAGAACGAGATACACACTACAACATGGCGCAACTTGGTCAAAACCCCGCAGAATGAGTTATATGAACTGATTGAGAACTAAAGATGACTTATGAATTAGAAACTTATTGTAATTCATGTGAAATTGACGTTAATTTTGTAAAGGAGTGAGGGTTTTCCCATCTGGTTCTATAGTTATGAAACACTGGAATTTTAGTTTTTTAAATGTTTCGCGCCTGAACACAACAATAAAGTTGAAATGGCCAGTCTTATAAATGAAGATAGTTATTGTACTCTACACTATATACATCAATTCAACCGCCTTCTTACATATCTCTGGAAACTCAGAAAAAATGGGTGGTTCTATAGTTGTGAAACGCAGTGTGGAATTTACAAAATGCTTGGTCATCTATGTGCAAGATGTAACGAAAATTTTTTTTCAATTATTTCAGGAAACTTGAAAATATAGACCATCTTTAATATTTCAAATAAAAATTTGCGTTATTTTATAGGGGTCGATATTCAGACCCCGTCGACTCCCAAAATCAATTTTCGTTTCTGTCGACCACTTTGAGAAACCCTGTTCTAGAATAACGTTGTTTTTCTGTTGAATTTGTTCAAATTCTGTTGGTTCGGAAAAATCCTAGTTAGGTCGCGGTAATTTCCGTTGTACATCTTATTTGATGATGAAAGCTATAAGTGTGAGTGTGGTGCAAAAAACCCAGTGGTTGCCAGAAGAACGGTTGAAGTGATATTTAATTCCTGCGGTGATAGTATCACCATAAAAAGTGTACCTTTTAATCGCCGGTCACAAGGAAGACCACGATTGTGAAGTTCATTAAGCGCATCAAACGATCGTAAACCGTACTCGTAGGGTATGGTGTGAAACATTCGTAACGAGCCACCATGCCTAGTTTTCATGTATGTTACGTTTCTAAATATTTGCTCAACGAAAAGTGCGCACACACACACACACTGCCAGTGCTACAGTGATCTTGTGATGCTATTACAAGTGAATTAAGGCCGTTTTATATTATCCAGCACGTAGCGTTAACGGCACGTACCGACACCGGCAGACAAATACATGATGTATTCATATCATCAGGCATAGCAACTTCTCTGTAGGGACCGGCAGCGCAGACGGAGCGGAGAAATCCTACTGATGATTGAACCGATGTCGTACCGAAGAGCGACGATCGCACCCATACCACGAACTTCGATGTTTGATTTGTATGCATGGTGCTACTCGCCCGTGTAGCTCGTGCCCGGCACCGGCAAAATATTCTTTTCGAGAATTTCTTCATGCATTTGTCTAAAACGTGCTGTGTATGTCCGGAGCCGTTCCGCTATATATACGCATACACATTTGAAACACACGCAATAATATTTGTCTTGCATGAAACGTGCCGTGCCGGTTACGCTACGTGCCTGATAATATAATATTACCGTTAACCGTACACAAAAGCATAACCAGCTGCAAAACGCAGATAAATGTTTTCTTCTTTTTTTTTAGTGCAGCATCAATCTAGTTCGGCATCGAATTATCGATACTCTTTCTCTCACACTATTTCTCTTTTTCTCTCACTATTTCTTTCTTTCTCGCACGGATATTTCTAGATAGCTGCTCAATAATGTGAAACTTCATTGCATTCAATGTTTCTCTCGATCTCTCGCTTAATCCAGCGCTACACGATGCTACGAACACCCTCGAATGCTGGACGCTCGATGATTCGACGCATCGTGTAGTCGACTGACGAGCTACGAAACTCCAATGTCGAGCGTCGAATATTCGCGTTGGAAGGTAAATAATCCGTTCGTTGTGGATTACCTTCCAACGCGAGTGGCACGAGTCAAAGGATTTTTGTCATTCGTTGATTCGACCATCGATACACATTCGATACACCGCTACACGATTCGTCTGAATCTATCTTTGACAGATTGGTTTGTTTACAAGTTTTAGATGAAGAAACTATGAAATTGATTCATAAAATTCAAAATATTGCAGTTTAATAATGTTGATTTCAAGTATTCTTTCTACGCTAAAAAGGTTAGAAAATCGCCATTTTACAATGTGGTATGTATATTTTGAAGAATGGCTTGGTATAAGTGTTGTAACTTTAATTTTGTTCAACTAGATAAACGATGAGTGGCATGTGTTGCGCTAAAAATACTGCAAATCCTTCTTGTATCGGCCCTTATATTATCAATGATATAATCCAACTTAATATGATATCGATTTCATCACCATTTTCCACAGTATTCATAACCACCTGTATGAATTATCAAACTCAAAATTTTCGAAGATTATCAATGACTTTGGTTCAATCGCGTGTTGAAATTAATGTAAATATACAAAGCCCTAACTATCTTACCATATACTGAATACATTTAATGGTTAAAATGCATCTAAATAGAAATAAAATGAATAATCACGACCGAATCTTGCTTTTCAGTTCGTAGAATAAACAAACATCATCACTTTTGTGGTTCTGAACTCTAATGTAGGTGTCGCATGAGCTGATTCTGCATTGCGTAAATTCGTCAATTGGATTGCATCACGGGAACACCAAGTCGAATGTGTAAATATTCCTTCGCTTGGACGCATTCACACGCACACAATTTTTCATGACTGTTCCTTGCGAAAGCAGAACAGAAACTGAAGCGAGTAAAAGTACTCACGCCTTGCATGTGTCCGCTGTGGTTTCCCAAACACTAATGCAAGCGAACAAAAGAAGTCGCAGCTTGCATGTATTCGCTATGATGGTTTCTCCAGGTGCCTAGATTTTGCGTCCGTGTTCGGGAACACATTGCGATCACCAATCAATGAGCAATGATGATTTCAATAGCTTGCTTTCAAAGCAATTTTTAAGCTATTGAAACGATTTTTTGGACCAATAAGTGACAATCATATAACTCGTTGACATTTTATCTTTCGAATGAAGTGATGATTATACCGTTCCATTCAGCCGGTAAAGAGGTATTAACGTGCGAAACCTTGCACTCCAGCGTCATTCTCACGTTTTCGAAACTTTGAACTTACACGCCGGTACAGAAATGAAAGACGTAGTCCTACGTCAAAACAATAAACATTCGATCCAAATACTCGCCGATTGTTTGGACCGATTGCATTGAATCGAACATTCACATCACCGTGTAGCAGCACATTCGTCACAACATTTGTCGATTCATCGAGTCAAATGTTTGAGTCCAACATTCGAGTGAAACGTTGGACGAATCGTGTAGCGCCCGCATTAGATTAGTCTATACCAGGGTTGCCAAAATACAAAAATATTCTTTAACCTCCAGAATTTGTTTTTATAGATTGCCGATTTTCAAAAATACGTCGTAATGATAAGATTATTGTTTGATTTTTTTTATTGGTCCTTCTTCTAGTGCAATTTCTGCACCTCACATATTAAATATTTTATTTGTTGTTTTGACGTAGGACTACGTCTTTCATTTCTATACCGGGGTGTAAAATCAAAGTTTCGAAAACGAAAGCGTTACGCCGGAGACCGAGATTTTGAGCGCTAATAACTCCTAAACAACTGAACGAAATGGTATGATAAACACTTCATTCGAAAGATAAAATGTCTACGCGTTCTATACTTGTTACATTTTGAACCAAAAACTTGTTTCAATAGTCTTAAAATTGCTTTCAAAACATGCTATTGAAATCACCAATCGGTATATAAGCGAGCGCCGCTCGGAAATCCACTCAGTTCTAATTAAACAGCGATTGGAGCATGTTGTCGCTGTTGTGGTGAAGGTCTTCGTTTATCATGAAAGCGCGGATGAACGGTGTCAACAAGAGCCTGTTTGTGCACCTTAGGCCAGACATGAATCCATCAGGAGGAGAGTGATGCCACAAACGGTTCACCGGGAAGATCTCGAAGCAGCCGCTACACACACACACATACACGCGCGGAATTCTTTCCGTTTGGATGCCATTCAGCATCGAGAAAGATCCGGAAAATAATCTGCCTCTGAGAATTTAAAAATACATTCATGTGAAAGAGTTTATTTGAATGTTTTCTATCCATGTAACACTGTGACCAAATACATTTGGTTTTGTGATTTTTCAATCAATCCCAATAAACAGGATAGCTTCTGAAGATTATTCTTCCCCATCAGTAGGATATTTCCGTATCCAATATTGTATGCGCCCGCAATCGATTATTGCTCAGTCGCTGAAATTTCCGAGCTCAGAGAGTTCATTCCCCTCTAGTTTGCCTTCCAAATTGCCATCGTAAACCACGCCTTCTCTCGATTCAATCACACACAAAAAGCATACTTAAGCGATATTCTGGTGGCGAGACGCATTCATTTTTCGTGAGGACATCGACAAGACAACATCGTTGCTGAGGATGCTGGACGGCGAAGGATCGAGATCTGCCCTGAAACGCAAGCAGTTTTGTTTGAAACTGTGAGGGAGCACAGAGAAGCCGATCCTTCAGGAGAAGAGAAGGTGACCATCGAAGCAGCCGCTACACACACACATACACGCGCGGAATTCTTTCCGTTTGGATGCCATTCAGCATCGAGAAAGATCCGGAAAATAATCTGCCAGTTCCTCTGGGAATTTAAAAATACATTCATGTGAAAGAGTTTATTTGAATGTTTTCTATCCATGTAGCACTGACCAAATATGTTTCAATCAAGTGCTATTAACAGATGGTTTTCGAGTTAGCATTAACCACTTGTGGACTTCCAGTATCGAGGAAAATGTGCAAATATCTAATCGTTACTGAAAATAATCTAAAATTACATTCATGTGAAAGAGTTTATTTGAATGTTTTCTATCCATGTACCACTGTGACCAAATACATTTGGTTTTGTGATTTTTCAATCAATCGCAATTAACAGGATAGCTTCTGAAGATTATTCTTCCCCATCAGTAGGATATTTTCGTATCCAATATTGGATGCATAAAACCTTGTTCCTCCAACGTAACGCTCTCGTTTTAGAAGTCCCCAAAATATTCATTTATTCATTCATTCAGAATGGATTCAGATTCAACTTCAAACAAAGGATCACTGAATCAAGATAGTCCTACGTCACCATTGCGGTTATACCATAGATATAACCCACTTTCTGTTTTTTGCAATGTTCACTTGTGGATTTCAGCTTTAAATGTTATGGTACTGACTTAAGTTCCTCATATTTGTTACTTACTTGTTACATTGTTTTAGGATTTAAATTAAACTTAATTCTGATTTCGCCGTCGCGGAGAAGTTTGATACTGAATACGAAGGATCAATAACGAAATATATCACCTGTCGAACAGTTTTTAGATGGGTTCTCTCGGTCCACCATCGCGGTTAGAGTTTAAGAAAAAGTACAAGGAACATATTGCCGGATGTATTGATTTTGGAGGAATTCTCTCGGTAACCTTCTCAGGATTCCAAAAGATAATATATCGCCTTCACGATTAAAGGTCGATTCAGAGTACGCTATGAATAATATATCATCAGTACAATTGGTTTTGGAGTTCTTTCGATTACCTTCTCAGGTATCTCAAACATAACTGTCTGCCGTCGCGATTAGAGTTATTTACAACCTACTCGCTATAAATAATGAAATATATCGCCGGGCCGATGGATTTTAGAGTTTTTTCGGTTACCTTCTTAGGTTTCTCGAGGATGGCTCCGCCTCCACGATAAAAAATTGTATAGAGTGTATGCGTGATGAATAATGTGATACATCATCGATCCGATTGGATCTGGAGGAGTTCTTTCGGTTACCTTCTCAGGTTTCCCAAAAACAGCTCTCCGTCAACGAGATTAGAGCGATTGGATTAATTTTACAGATATTTCTGCTCTGGCTAATTGAAGATAATCTCTGCCGTGTATTGTTACATATGTATAAGATTTTTGGTAATTCGTTTCTTTGAGTGGTCGATAGTTCGCGTTTAAATAATCACATCACTTACCGCAGTGAATCCAGATTTTTCTTAACCATTCCCACTAACAACTATCCCTTCCATGATAAACGCTAGGAAACCACGCTATAGAGGCGACCCTTCTGGCCTTCGGGCGGCGAATATCATACTAACATTCCTTCCCTTCCCCTGGTGACTGTTAGGACGTGGCCGGCGTCTTTATTGACCATTTAAAGTTTGTATCACCGAAAATTGCACAACGAGAATGATTTGCTAGTCCCAAGCGTCATTCTGTGTGTTCTTTGTGCAATTTGGTCGGTTCAGGTCAATAACGGAGAGCAACTACGAATTGTACAGTCTACCCAAGCTCAAGCTCATCCTTGAAGTAAGGTTCTCGAGTAAGAGGAAAAAAACTTGTAGCATTATCTCATTGGTCATTTATTCAATTCGTTAATTTGTAAATTTTTTTCTAATATAGGGAGGCGAAAGCCTTATTGGATTTGCAGGAGGAATAGATGCACTTTAAGAATAAAAATTATAAATGACAATTTACTTTTCCATTTCGAACACGTTTTTCCCACAAATGGTGACAAGTGTTTTAAAAAACTATATCGAATAATATTTTGATTTTAGAGCAATTCCTCACCAAATCAGCCGAAGTATACCCGATTTTGACGTGACTCTCTCGGATTTGATACATATGATGGCAGCCAGCTTAAATCACAATTTTCATTGACAGATATCCAATTTTAATTACGAATGATTTTTTAAAAAGACATATTCAGAATTATTAACCTTTTTTAACCTTTTTTTTAAATCTATTTTGTCTGATTGAAATATGATGTACTGCAAAGTTGTTGGGAATTTGATGGAGTACTTAGGGAACAAAATATTCAAATACACCGTTAAAAAATTTGAATCCAATATTAAAATTTTTTGTAGCTCGAAACACGACCTCTTCGATATTCTAGAAAATACTTCTATTGAAAACCCTTTCCAGTTCGAAGAAGTTTACCGTATTGTTGTGCCGTGTCGGTCTCACCAAAATGAAGATATGACTTTATTTTTTTTGAGATTCCGTTTTTACTATTACTTTTTTTTAAATGGTTACGATTTCACAGAGTATTGAAGTATCTAAGATTTAAAAAAAATCCATATCTTCATTCTCTTTAGACCGGCACGGCATTATACGTTAAAGTTTGTGAAATTAAAAGAGTTTTCTTATAAAAATATATATATGATACTGTGTTATTCATTGCAGCTAATGATTTAGAACAGGTCGTTTTACATTTGAATGGAGATTCATATTCTTTAAGTAGATGGTTGAAGTATAAGCAATTGAAATTGAACATAAGTAAAACCAAATATATGGTAATCTCGCAAAATCGTTTAAATGAAAACGTCTCCATCGCTATTGATAATGAGACTATTGATCGAGTTCGGGACATTAAATATCTTGGCGTGATTATTGATGACAAACTCATGTTCAACACTCACATTGACAATGTCATCAAGAAAGCTGCCAAAAAGTATGGAATCTTATGTCGATTTAACTATTTGCAGCAAAATACAGCTATACAAATCAATCGTCTCTCCTCATTTGGTCTTTTGCTCTTCCATTTTATTTTTAGCCAATGATACATAAATATCGAGATTACAACGTTTGCAGAATAAAATAATGCGGTTGATACTAAAATGTAACAGATTCACTTCCTCATCTTTAATGTTGGACGCTCTGCAATGGTTATCCGTGAAGCAAAGAATTGTTTATTTAACTATGGTGTTATTTTTTAAAGTAATTAACTGTTTGCTGCCTCGAAATTTTGTGTGATCGAGTGGGAAGAGGAAGTGACTTTCATAGTTATAACACTAGAAACGCGAATGAATTAAGAACACCCAATTTCTTGTCATGTGCTTCACACAATTCGTTGTACTTCAAAGGAATAAATATGTTCAACTCGATGCCAAGACATATTAAATGCGCAACAACACTTACAGAATTTAAGAGGCACTGCATTTCACATGTAAAAGCTGTGTTTTATAAACAGCCGAACGAGTTTTTGCTTATTTTTATGACGAAGATCTTTACTGACGAAGTTTTTTTTGAAAGGATTATATAATGTAGATTATTTAAATTTTTTAAATTATCTTTTTTTAAATTTGTATTGATCTCTATTATGTCTGTCATGATCTTGGTGATGATGGACTATTTTTATTTTTATTTTGTCGTTCTTATAGTTGTATTAGTTAAAATAAAAGTAGTCTACAAGAGTTTGAGCGACACAGATATAAGGCCAGGCGCAAATTGAGACGCGTATAGCGCGAGTAACTTGCCGCGATATAGCGCCTGTTTTTGTGGGTAATGAAAACAGATAGAACGGCGCAAATTGGCCAGATGACGCGAGATTGTGGAGCGCTAGTGAGACACGACTCGTGTGACGCTGTGGCTGAACTACAGTTTCTCGTGCTGATCGTACCGGTCGGGTGATTGTGTTAGTAAATAAATATATCGCGCAAATCTGTGTGAATCAGACATTGTTTGCGAGTGGCACGTTATTTACACCAAACTGCGACTGAATATGCGCTCCACCACGCTACGTTTGTGGCACGCAGTCTTCCGAAAAACACTCACACATGTCCACGCGATGTGAAAATTCCATGTTTTTGTTTGAATTCGAACATGATTCTCGCTAGTGTTGAGTGTCTATCCCCAACACGAACAATGATACACAAACATAGACATGTGAAAACAAACACGATGTTTATAATTCAAGAACATCATGTACAAACATATCACCCGATGTCGCAGTATTCATTGCTTTCGTTTCGTTTCTTTTCATACACGGAAAGAAATTATTCATCCCAAAACATTTCTTCGTAGAATACTTTTTCACAGAAACGAACTTGAAATTTAGTTCGCATTTCAAAAATTGCACGAATTAAGAGGTTATAAGTTCATGCACCAAAATATATAATTTTATTAAGGCTCACGCGTTGAGTGGTGGTGGTGTGGTGTCCGATTCGCTTCTTCTACTCTACGCACTGCCGGTGCTTGGGGTGAAAATGCAAGAGAAACTGTACACCATGTTCGAACATCATGTGAAACATTGGGAATAAACATCGTATGTCCAAACATACCACGAATACAAACATGTCACATTTTCTAACATAGGTACGAAAAAATCATGTTTGTACTCAAACACAAAACTGTGAACAGCAGCGTGAACATGTTTATTCCGGACGCAGTGTTTTTTGTGAAACATGGAAGACTGGTGGCACGTATGAGTTGTGTTGGTAGTCTCGTGTTCGTTGATGAGCGCAATACGCTTCTATTAAATTAAAAGTTTTTTAAGTGCCGGTCTAGGAATTTTTCTCGATTTCTCTGAATGAGGGTATTCATAGTCAATCCAAAACAAGGCTGGCTTTGGTGGACCACTTGGCTGCAAGGGCTTCGTCGGGACCGTATCGGCTCTGTGGCGGACATGACTGAGTATTGGCTTATCTTTGGACATTGCAATTTTTTAACTTATATCTGTAAATAAAATCAGTTCGTTTTTTATGTTTGCTAAACTGATTTCAATGTTGAGAAAAAAATAAATAAATTATCTTTTAGATAACTCGTCTTGCTCAAACCTCTGTAGGGGAAGGAGGCGGAACCATCATCATCATCATCAAAAAATATCGAAGGGGGCATGTTAGGTTATCAACACTTTTATTATTTAATTCGATTTTTTGAGTAAGTTCTTTTCACACTGTATTCACAATGCTTAAAATTTTCTAAATATTTTATTAAAAAATTACAATTTATATAGGTCATATGATAATTGTAATTTTGGGTAGCTTCGATTATATGTACCAAGTTTTAAAAAAATCGAAGAGGGTCAGATTATATGAAAATTTCAGAAAATTTATAGACAAAGGGTAAAGTAATTCATTCAAAATATAACGATTCGAAGCTGCCTTTGGGCGTGCTAATCTGATAGAGTATCTTTCTTTCACATCAAATTCAAGCTTTAACGCTCCATCGGGCGCAAGTGATCTGGTAGGTACATCTCGGACTTTTTGGATTGTCCCACCCGCTTAAAACGTCATCCCGGAAATGTTTCTTACGTATTATTAGAACATATAGGTCTTTATTAATGGTAGATAGCAACTTCTGTAAGAAAAAAAGTCTATATAGGTAGAAAGGTAGAATTAATCAAGCAGAGTTTCTCAGCCCGACGCCCGACGGAGTGGTCATAAATGTCGACAGTGTATCTCCGAAACCGCGAATAAAAAGGTGAATAAATATAATTCAAGTGCGGACCGGAGAGTTTTTCTTATGAAAGCTATTATGACAGTTATCATTTTCAACCAAGGGAACTTTGTTTATTTAATACAGATAATTTTCATTCGGATAAAGTGAAATGTACAAAAATCAGGATCATTTCAGAGAAATCAGGCAATATTGAGTGCTTGTCAGGGTATCAGGGAACGGGCCAAAAAGTCTGGGAAATCCTGAAAAATTGGAAAAGTTGGTATCTCTGCATAGAAGTGTTGGCGCACTTCATTGACCACCGTCTCAGAATCGGCGTGTAGATACTTCCGATGATAGTTGTCGACAATTAAGAGTGTCACCCGATGATGATTCGGTAGTATAACGCGACATTTTTGATTTGCTAAAGCTATATATAGAGCATCTATGCGTGATCGTAGTGATATCATCAATCTTCATAACAAATTGTCAGTGGACTGTAATTCCTGCTGACCCAAGTCTATCTTCGTGATAGTTTCTCCTTTCATAAAAACGTCTAATATAGTTAGGAATGCCGGTTCGAAAAGCGGTCAAATTGAATCAGTGATAACGGTGCAACTTGATGGACATTGCACGGACGTAACTCTCCATCGGTGGAAGAAATCTGGCCAATTTAGTTCACCCAAGTACAAGAATATAAGCCCGATGAACCAGCGACTGGAAGCGTCAAGACACGGATCTTCTCCCACTTGGTGGCTTTGTCCGCTAAGTTGAGCTTATTCGATGATGACAATATTTCGCTGACTCGACGAGCGATAGCCATCGGTATTCGGACCCAGTCCTAGCATGGTCCTTGAATCGGACCATAACACTCGTCATCACAAAATGCCCATCTGCAACGAAATTTTCAAGAGAAATGCCCAGCAATGCAGCCATCCACTCAAGCCGAGGAATCGTGGAATGTTGAATGGGTGTAGTCTTCGTTTTTCTAGCCACTAGTGGGCACTGAATGGTGCCGTTCGGAGCCTTGATTCGGAAATAAAAAACGGAAGAATAGGCATCCTTACTGACGTCAACAAATGTTTGGACTTCTAGGGTCTCGTGTCTCAGTCTGAAAAAGTTGCGAATTACCCAATAATGTGATCCATTTCGTCCACCGGTTGTAGATGTGTTCGTTGACACGCTCGTCCCACTGTACATTCTGGCGCCATACTTTCTGCATCTTGATCTTGCCGTGATCCAAAAAATATGTCAGTATCCCAAGCGAATTAAATAGGCTCATGATCCTTTGAGAATTTGACGTCGATGACGTCGAATCGATGATTGAATCCGGTTTGCTTCCGAAACGGTGAGAAAAATTTTAATTCATCTATCAGACTGTCAGAGTACTCCCATTACACGCACAATAATTCCGTTTCCCGTCGAAGTTCAGCTCTTCAATTCCATTTGCTAGACCTCCGCTTAGATGATTTATTTATCCCATTTGTTAATTTATTTAGACTCATTAGAATTTCAGTTGTTAGGTGCACCAGTGGTTAGCCGAGTGGTTAGCGTCTCACATTATCATGCCGGGTGTTTGGGTTCGATTCCTGTTCTGGCCGGGGGATCTTTTCGTCAAAGGAATTTCCTTCGACTTGCACTGTGGTCATGCGTATTCTAGAGCTTGCCTTTCGGAATACATTCAAGGCGTGTTATCTGGCTTAAGAAATCCCAACTAAGTATTAATAAACGACGCGAGTTAATGCATACATTGAGACGGCAAAAGTTCCACAGGGAACGTTAACGCCATTCAAGAAGAAGAAGCTTTTCAGTTGTAACAGAGCCGGATTTAATCGTGTACATGTTACTTATTATCGCATCTATAGATACATATGATGAACTACACAGTAGCTATTTAGGCGTAAGAGTATTCCTTCTGTTCCACTGTTCAATTAAACCGAAACGTAGTTGAAATTGAGATGCGCATGTAGAAATTTCCTAATTCTGTAGTCAAGAAGCAATGAAGAGTGTAGAGAATTTTCTGACGTTAAACGATTGTGCCGTTATGGAGGATGAATCAAGGCCGTTACCGACAAATACCCGAAAAAAAATTTCTACATCCCTTTATCATGAAAAAAAAGAAGCGTCGATGACGTCACTGTGGTTCCCATAGATATAAACTAGAATATTTTGGAACTAAATAAGCAATATTGGTTGATTGTGAAGGACAAACTGATGAAGAAGGGTGGTACTGCAAGTGACATTACAGAGATAAGATCTCACTATAACCATAGCTCTCAGACAGAGTGATAACTCGTCACCGTCACCATTAGAGTTAAATCAATAAAATAGTTGTTTATTAACGGAGGTCTCTGCCGTACGCCGGGTACAATTGGTCGGTATGAAATATCGATTTGTTCTAGTTTAATAAGAGATTATCGGAATCGGTGAAATGTGTGGAAATGTGAAGCTTGATTTTATAGTGGTGATGTTTTTGGTGATTTTCCTCGCAAGTGGAGTGTTTTGAATAGAAAGGCATGCAGTGAGAACGGTTATTTTCTGCACTCGATGCTCTATTTATGAGAGAGAAGGGGGACCACGAACGCGTTCGCATTCAGTTTTAGTGAAAATAAACTATATTTACGGATTAAGTTTGAAAAATAAGTGAAAATATAGTGTTTCTTATTGGACAAATTCATTTTTTACTCCGGTATTAGTGCATTTATTAGGCTCATTTGATTCTTTTATGATGTGTTCCGTTTTTGCTTCCGCATTATTAAGGTGGAGGTGGAAGCTAGCCATTGTAGTAGTATAGGTAAACCTACGTGTAAAAATGGGGTAATAGTGTTTGTGAGAGAAGAGCAAAGCACACGTAAATCTTAAGACGCGTACACATTACGCCAATCGGCCTTGGCCGCCCGGTAAAGCCGACTAAATGTGGATGTACCGCCCGGGCTTGTCGACATGCCGAAAACCGACTCGAATCAAACCGAACCCAACCCGAAACAAGTGGGTCCGGTTCGAGAAAGTCGAACCAAAACAATACGAAGTAAATTAGCGTTGACGACATTGTGCTTCGTGTGTTCGTAATGACTTCGTGCATCCGATGGGGCTTCGGCTTCGTGCACCCGTCCACATTACATAACGAACCGAATATGCCGCCTGGTACAGGCCGATCGGCATCATTCGGCATAATGTGGACGCGCCATTACTTATCATACTGTGTGGCGCTACATTGACACGAATCTTTGATTAAATTTGAAAAAAAATAACAATTCAATACAATTCAATACTTCGTTGGCCGAGGCATTTTGATTGAATGTAATACTTTTCCGTTTACTGTTTTTGAAAGCATAGGCAGCCTGCCTATGCATAGCATAGGAACACTGCCACGTTCCGAGCTCTGTAATACAATTTTCTTACCAAATGTTTAAGTTGCTAAAACTTACATTATGGAACCATTGAACGTAGAAATAATAATTGTACTGATATCAACACAATTTTATTCTATTGATTTTAATGACATGAAACGCTATGACTCAGGAATAACATTTTATTGAGTTGTTTTTATAGTTGTTTCGATGATTTTGTCTGGCATCAGTGTCGAAAAAATAACGATGCTTTCACCAATACAAACAAAACCATTGCCGAAGATTGAAAAATGAAAATATAACTTTCGGAGCACTAGCTCGAGTTTTCTGACGTTTTTCACTATACAGTGCGACAGCAGGTGATAATTTTATATCTTGTGAGTAATCGATTGGAGTTTGGTTGATATTACTTGATGGGAAGTGTGCGAAAACGATCATTTTCTTCACACTGTTTTGCAAAATTATTGATTTTCGGGCGAGGGGTGAGGAAGGGAGTTGAAAGAACTGAGCGCCATTGTGGCAGTCATTTGTAGCTAGCTTCCACCTTCACCTTAAATGTCTCGTAATCGTCTGGGTATGTGTGTGTGTGCGGAATAAGTTTAATGAGCCCGTTGCGAAACGTATTTGAATATATGGTGTCGAAGTGTGTGTTATGGTGTTCAGTAGTATTTTGTTGTGTTAGTGTTCTCTGTTGCAGTGGATTCGTATAATTTTATTTATTTTGATGGTCCAATGTGCTTTCTACGTTCGTCCTACTGGCTCAGACCTTGTACGCACTGCAGTGATGGTATCACCACAGAAGGAATGGCAGGCATGATGAGATAAGTTTTCTTAGTTTTAATATATTCTGGTAGGTTTTCTTCGGGATGACTTTTGTGATTTGGATGTGGTTTTAGATAGCACTGGTGTTGGGGGCGGGTTCTGAGGATGTATGAGTGCTGGTTTGCACTGCTCTCGTTTTTCTCTGGTTCTCCCTGTTGTCGGATGGGGGAGCAGTGCTGCGGTTGTGGTGGTTGCGTTTTTGCATTTGTTTTTGGAGCTGGGTGTGTGGTTTGGTGGTCCGTATGGGAGGCCGGAGTTTTGTGGGAAGGGTTGGGAGATGTTTGAGGGATTTTGTGGAGAGGGTTTGTTGGTTCTTCGACTGTTAAATTTATTTTAATTTAATAGTGAATCATATTCTATAGTTGTTTAAATCCGTTCTTGTATAATTATTCAATTATTTCACTCTATTATCCATAAATTCTTCAAAAATTCAATTCTTGAATTTTTGCATTCTCTTACTATTTTTTAATTAATTCTCGCCGTCACGGTTGTAGTTTGATAAAGAGTTCGCTCGATAATTAATGGAACATATTGCCGATCGTATTGATTTTCAAGGAGTTTTTTCGGTTACCTTCTTAGGTTACCCAAAAATAAAGATAAAGAATACGCATGATGAATAACGATATATATCTTCGGTCTTATCAGTTTTACAGAAGTTCTCTCGCTTACCTTTTCAGGTTTCCTAGAAATAATTCTTCGCTTCTGCGATTGGAGTTCCATAAATGTTCTATGAAGCGCGATGAACAACGAAATATTATATATAACCGATTCGTTTAGTTCGAGAAGAATTCTGTTGGTTACCTTCTCAGGTTTCTCGTAGTTAACCTTCCACCTTCCTGAATAATTGGATGGTTGAGGGATTGATAATGTTCAGTAGTGTTTACTTACTACAACTTCGGTGCTGCTTTTCCGCTTGATGATGGGGAGGGCTGGAGGGATGCGGGAGTGACGTGGACCGGCATTCGTATATTTTCGGAGCTTGCCCTTTATATGATGTTTTTGTCTAGTATCACATCTGAACCGTGGGAGTTGTTCTGCCACGTGTTATAACACATGAAGTTTTTGGATTTTGGTTCCGTCGAGTGGTCGAAAGTTCACGTTTTTAGAATCACATCACTTACCGCAGTGAATCCTGATTTTTCTTAACCATTCCCAATAACAACTATCCCTTCCATGATAAACGCTAGGGAACCACGCAATAGAGCCTACCCTTCTGGTCTTCGGGCGGCGAATATCATACTAACATTCCTTCCCTTCCCCTGGTGACTGTAAGGACGTGGCCGGCGTCGTTATTGACCATTTAAAGCTCGAATCACCGAAAATTGCACAACGAGAATGATTTACTAGTCCCAAGCGTCATTCTGTGTGTTCTTTGTGCAATTTGGTCGGTTCAGGTCAATCACGGAGAGATCAAGATCAAGCTCAAGCTCACTATAACCATAGCTTTCAGACAATTTTGTGATTACTTGACTCAGTTTAGTTTGAGGGCGTGTCAAGGTAATGATAGAGATAAAACGCGCAATATTTTACAGTTTTACCTCGATCGTAATGTTTCGTAAAATTCTAAAAAAAATATGTGGAAAACGCAAACCAGGTGACTGTAAACGGGAATAATGTTTATGGTTCTGATGTTGCAATAGGCATTTGTATTTTTTTTATTTCACTGAATCAAGATAATAGTGTATATAGGAATAGTTGACATTGGTTGTCAGGATAAATTCATTCGTTCGTATCATAACTTCACCGGACCAAGCACGTTGCGATTCGATCTTGCACGTTTGAACGAAAATCGCGCTTTATCCGCCCGAAAGTGAAGAATATCTTTAAAATTTTCGGAACTTACGGTGTGTGACGTTCTAAAAACCAACTTCCTAGAACACGTACGAAAGTAGTGGGTCTTTTCGAGCGGAACCCGAAGCTATTATCGAATTAAGTGGTGAAAAAGGCAAATGTTTTGCATTCTACCTCTCAAAATCGAAGAAGAGGCCTGGATTAGGAAGTTTTAATGCAAAGCAGAATTTGGAGACAAAGAAGCGTTTGAACAAACTGTAAGAATACTTGTTAATAAAATGTGAAATATTCGTAACTCCTGGGATCATCAAAATATATCAGGAGGAATACCTGCGGAAAAAACTGTTGCCTTTTTCTGGAGCAGCATGAGGCGGATTACCCAATCTGACCAAACGTTGCAGGCTGTCATTACTCAAATCCCTCCAAACAATGGCACAGCGAGAATGAACGTTACAGTGATTCCCAAGGAGATGAATCCGGCCAATACTCCGGGACTAAGGAGAATTGACGAATATCGTTTGCAAAATGGACAAAATTTGCCGTTTTTTCATGAGTTTACCCTCTCACTCACTGACGAAACTATCCATGCAGCATCAATCATAGTAACCCATGAGTCAGCAGAAAAAAAAATTGACAGCTCGAACTCTAACCATGATGGCGAAAACAGTAAAGCTGCTCCGTTCAGAAATATGTATATAGAATTGTATTGGTGTGGTTACAATGCTTCCCACTTGCTTCGTTCGAATTCGCCAACTTCTATAGAACAAATTTGTTTGTTTCTCTTCTTCAGTTATCGCACAATCAAGTTCTCGTACGTACTCTAATCCAGTGTCACCTCGGCCTAAGATGGTCAAGTCGAATTTCCCGGCGAATCGCAACGTGACGGTGGTGATGGACGACGAGGCTTATCTCACCCTGGATGGCAACGACTGGCAGGATACTTCGTATTTTCCTTCCCCACCAAGGAAGTGAGCTCCAAATACTATAAACTTCACTATTTCACACACCAAGTTCCCAAGAAGGTGCTGCTGTGACTTACAATCAGCGAGAATGGGATGTCAAAGCCACTCTTCTTTAGTTCCGTATTGGCAGTGAACGGGGAAATTTATAGTACGAAGTGCCTGCCGGAAGTTGCGACGTTCATCAAGAAATACCATAAGGGCGAAGGCGCGATGTTCTGGCTGGATCTGGTGCCGGCCCACTACTCGAAGCGATCGTTAGAGGAGATGGAACGGTTGAATATCGAGGTGATACCCAAGTCGGCGAACCCGCCCAACGTCCCCTAGCTGCATCCCATCGAGAATTTCTGGGCAAACCTGAAGCGTAAGATCTACTCCAACAATTATGTCGCGAAAACTGAGAAGGAATTGATAAATAAAACGAAGAAAGAACATAAAAACATGCCTACATGCATGTTTTCGTCCGCCATGGGGAATGTTCCGGTTCCGGCCGTCTTAGATTTTATCACCATCCGTAAAAAGTCAATTTTTTTAATGCAAACGATACTCATCAATTGTGAAGCACAGATGCAAAAGATGATGGACAGTGTACGAAGAAGTTCGAACAATGTTATATGGTGAGAATCATAATACAATGGTAGTATAATAGTACATAATATATTGGGTTGGGGAAAAAGAAATGTCGTATATTGTCAATATATGGCAACACTTAAACATATCTTGTGTTGTACTTATCGCATCGGGTCATACTATACGGCTATTTAAAGACGACAATCTGTGCTACAAGTGTCATTTTGAAAGTGTTGTGATTGTCCTTTTCAGTCTCAAGTTATAGCGCGTCAAATATGGAGTCCACCAAGCAAGAAATTCGCCATGTTTTCCGTTTTTACTACCTGCGAGGTAAAACTGCAACGAAGGCGGCCGAAAAAAATCGTGTAGTTTATGGACCCGATACTGTAACGATTCGCACAGCACAGCGTTGGTTTGATTGATTTCGTTCTGGTGTAGTGGCTGTCGAAGATACACCCCGTACTGGTAAGCCAATCGTGGTGGAAACCGATAAAACCGTTGAAATCATTCAAGTAGACATGCATGTGAGCACTCGCTCGATTGGCCAGGAACTGGGTATAGACCATAAAACCGTTTGAAACCATTTACAGAAGATTGGATTCCAAAAAGAGCTGGATGTATGGGCACCACACGAGTTGACGCCAAAAAATCTTTTAGACCGAATCAACGCCTGCGATGCACTGCTGAAACGGAACGAACTCGACCCATTTTTGAAGAAGATGGTGACTGGTGATGAAAAGAGGATCACGTACGACAACCAAAAGGGAGAAAAGTCGCGGTCGAAGCGCGGTGAGCTGGCCCAAACCATCGCCAAACCCGGATTGACGCCCAGGCAGGTTTTGTTGTGTGTTTGGTGGGATTGGGAGGGAATAATCCACTATGAACTACTCAACTATGGCTAGACCCTCAACTCGGTTCTCTACTGTGAGCAGCTTGACCGTTTGAAGCAGGCGATTGACCAGAAGCGGCCAGAAATGATCAATTGAAATGTAGTTATTTTCCACCAGGACAACGCTCGGCCTCACACATCTTTGATGACCCGCCAAAAGCTACGGGAGCTCGGATGGGATGTCCTATTGCACCCACCGTATAGTCCGGACCTGGCTCCAAGTGATTATCATCTCTTCCGGTCCATGCAAAACGCTCTTGGTGATACTAAGTTGGCCTTAAAAGAGGCTTGCGAAAACTGATTGTCTGAGTTTTTTGCAAATAAGGAGGGGGATAATGAAGTTGCCTTCTAAATGGCAACAAGTTTGCGAACAAAACGGCGCATATTTGACTTAAACTGGATAATTTTAAGTATGTTAAATAAAGCGTCAAATTTCGATCAGAAATACGACATTTCTTTTTCCCCAACCCTATATAATACATACTCATAATACATACTAAGGTATACCAGTTTCGTTGAACTATAAGGGACACCGGGGCTAGTTGCAATACGGGGTAAGCTAAAACGGGAGCCGAAACTTTAACTATGAACGATGGACTGACGTGATATATTTTTTTCTGTAAACAATAACATTTAACCCACCTTATGACAGACAATACCAGAATATTGGAATTCCTTAACGCACTCCGTACCTTTGTTTATTTTTCCTCGTTCGTGAAATCAAAACTAACATTTTTGCGCGCTGACACTGTTTTTTTTTCTAAATATCGTCAGAATTGCACGTCAGGTAATCAAATAGTAATATTTCTTTTCTTAGTATGTTCAACGTAATTTATGAATACACGATAGTTCGAGGAGCAAAACCGCACATTTAACTCTTGATGGTTCGCGTTTCAACTTATCCTGCTCTACGGGACAAGTTGAAACAATGCATATAATAACTAAACATTATAAAAATCGATATTTTTCGAAACATCCAGTATGAATCTTTATTTTTTATCGAAAGTTATCTGTCATACCTTGTATATGCTGCAAACAGATTTGAATTTAGTGATTTAGAGATTTTTAAGACAACTTCCAAGTTGAAGTTAGAAAAAACCGTTTCAACTTGCCCCGGTGTACTTTATATAAAATAAAACACATTTTGAATTCCCAATAAGATTTTCGTGTCTAGATTTTTATGTTATTACCTTTACTATAAGAAATAATCACCTTAAAGCGGACAGTTTTAAAGTTTCGCCCAGTTAGAAAATATATTGTTACGGATTATTTTACATTACCGTATATTTTATCCCTGTATCGTATCCTTTTGTTGATGATCGTATTTCGTTCTTTTACCATCACAACCCGGTTCCTCACTCATTGTTACGAGTATTATTGTCGATTAACATGTTTTCAAAAAAATACGTTAACATGAATAAATTGAACGAATTATTCATAATGATTTTCAAGTGCGTTCGGTTCCGGACACAAATTGTATTTCCTAAAAAGTCAGAAGCTGTGAGCTAGGACCTGACACAGGTATTTTTATCTCAGTGTCGAATACTACAATTGACCGGAGAAGAACCACAGAAGCACATGGCGGAGAAAAAATTTTAAGATGAAAGGGATCCAGGATACGAAGGAAAAGAGCGGTAATTACATTTTACACATTTTTCCATTCGATTTCAATTTAGCTTAATCGTTTCTGACACCATCATCGTCGTAAAATTTTAAAACGTTGTGCTTTCCTAGTAGAAGCGATCGATGTTCGAAAATTGGAAAGCCAATTTGAAAGCGATTTTTGTTTAATGTAATTTTTGTTTGTTTAAGGGCTCATTTTTGAACTGTTATAATATAAAGTTTTCATGAAGAGGGCTTCGATTTTTCCCCACAATAATAAGTTCCACTTACGAAAACTTGGAGAATTAAGTTATCCAAATTTATTCGTGGCAAGAGTTCCAAGTTAATTAGATATGACATTGCGGTCTTTTCTTTTCTAAAGTATTCCGTTACTTTTTAATATCCAACGATGTAATGAAGAAATGGAGATGTTGCCCGGGATATTTTTTCCAGAGTCTCAGGACTCAGAACAATTCTAGGTATGGAAGTCCAATCTAAAATATTGTAAATGAGATCTTGTTTGTAGTCGTTTTATTAGTACTAGGGTCCTTGGAGTGGCAATTAAATCATGAAAAAAATTCAAACATACAGCTTCCATTATTCAATTTACATAATACTGAGTATTAAAATTTTGCGAATGATGAACTTGCTTCCAACATATTGCTACTTAGGGATATTCGTACTCGTACTCGAAAAAGATTTTCTTGTAAGGAAAGTTCTATATTTCAAGCTATAATTTATGTGAGTTAACTGTCATGGAAAGAATCAACAGAATAATCAATTCATATTAAATAGGCTGGGGACATAAGTGCCGTTGAAATACAAGGATCTACGCATACCGCAGCAAATGTTGAGCAAAGGAAAAATTATTTTATAAAACCCGATCCAATCGAATTGAACCCATAATTCAACGGGAGGCGTGAGCAACTCTCTGGGTGGCTCTCCACTCCTAAACAAACTTGAGTTTAATCAAAGAATGTGTCCCTAAGAAACAATAGAAAATGTTCGTGACTGCTGTCACCAACAAGATGAAGGACAATGCAACAGATATATTGTTTGACTGGACACCCTCAACGTTTAAGAAATGGGAATAAATTATTGACACTTTGGGTAATCATCAGGGCTCATAACGAAACTGACTGATACTATGATACTATGATACTGACTGATATACTGATACTTTGATAATAACTTCATGTCATAGTTTTAAAAGCTCTGTTCTAAAACAACATAACATAATGCATATCAGGAGTATTTCTCATAAATGATTGAATATTATGTAGTTTCCCTCGTGATGTTATTATCTCAGTAATGTAAATCATCAATAATACATACCACCAGAGCGGCATGAATGAAACTAGTCTCGTTAATCAGACTCAATCAACATTTGCACGGGTTTTTTTTTAAGAAGGAAGAATGCAGTACCTGACACCTTTTCTGATTGATTTTAATTAACATGTAAACTAGAATGCTCTGGGAATTCTGTGGTTTCTTCATGTCACGCCAGGTACTTGGGCGGTGTACACTGACTGCATCGTGAATGTGCGTAGGTGTATATGTCGTTCCCTCACATGCAATGTCCAGCCAGAGCAGCGACGAGAGCTTTCAAAGCCAACTGAGAGGAACAACTTCATCTCGGCGACAAGCTTACAGCTAAACTCTTTCGCTTCGTCTCCCTAGTGTGAAGGTACATAATTTGCTTAATTTGCATTTTAATTTAGTGCCCCGAACTTTGCACCTGACAGCGTTGGGGAGTAGCTTGAAATGATATGTGTCATCCTTGGACATACGTATGTGTGTGTGTGTATGGAAAGAACCGATACCATGTACGTCAGCAGATTTTCATGGATTTCAACAGCGTTTCGTATTGTGAGCTATCTCTGTTGCATCGGTTTCCTGTGCGGTAAATCCAAAATTGATCCCAACGGTAACAGATTCGCCATGGCAATTATCATGAAAACGTATAAATCAACGAAATTATGCATGCGACAAATAAATTATGCACCGCTTGATTCCTTTTACGCATGTGAAAAATTAAAATTTATGTTAATCTGGTGAACGCATTGAGTGATTAAAGTGAAATTAAACTATATATTTACAAAAAAAAAAACACTCGAATCCCGCCTTGCCCACATGGATCGATAAAATATTAATTTTTGTAAAACAGATTGGGCATAAATGAATCAGGTTGATAAATTGATGTTAATTGAGTTTTATAATCTGCCAGGTATTAGTATAAATGTATATTGTACTCACATTTACGAAAATATGTGAATACAGGGAAAGATAGATTTTTGACCTGAATTTGTATGTTCAATCTTTCGATTGTCGGAACGTTTGTGTTTGCACCGACAACGTTTGTGTTTGACGTTTCTGATTTGGATTCCGTTTTCATAACACCGAACACCGTAACCGAAGTCGTCAAAAACCATTTTTTTGTGATGAATGTCCATTGAAATATAGGGGGTCGGGCCAGGGCCACCTTTCCATAGACATAGATTAATTTACATGTGTTATAATAATCGCAAATTGATGTCCTTTTCAATTATCTTGAAAAATCATAAACGTCATCAAAACAAACATCGCAGTACACACTAGAGATGTGCCATCCGCTCATGAGCTGTTCCGAAGAATCGACTCTTTGAAGTGAGTTGACGCGGAACAGCTCGCAAAAAAAATCATACAGCTCTTCAGCTCACTTTGATGATGATGAAGGAGAGAAAAGAGCTGTAGAATTGAAGAGAGTGTGTGAGCTGTAAGATTCAAATGAACTGACCGTCTCTCGCTCTTCGTGTTAAGACATCAGTTTAGTTTCATTTGTCCCTCGTCTTTTCAACTGTTATATTCGCGTTGACGGCATTGAGCTTTGTTTACCAGTTTAGGGGGCGCCAAAAATAATAATTGGCTCTCAGGCAGAATGAACACGTTTTTAAAATTCAAATTATTAATGAAAATTAACTTCTGTGTATCAAATGAGTATTCTATTTCAATGAAAAACACTTTGTTTGCAGGCGGTGCAAAAATCTCATAAGATTTTTTTTTTAAGAAAACTTTCTATTGTAATGTAAAGCCTCAGTAAAAATGTCGGAAATGTTGTACTCGCCGAGTCTGTTGTAAATAATAGTCTGGAATACGTGTTTCAAGTAATTAATAATATGGTGTGAAAAATTTCATTTGAATTTTAACATTTTCAAACTGGCTTCGTGGCTATCGAGTTTGGGACCCAAATTGAAAGTCGGCACTGACAACTGAGCTGAAGAGCTGTTCATAAAGAACAGCTCATTTAGATGAGCTGATATGATCAGAGCTGTTCATCATGATGAGCTGATTTGCACACCTCTAGTACACACCAATATTTTATAGAAAAGAAACAAAGTATAACCTTGCAGCACTGAATGATTTTAACATTTTTATTAGGGGAAAAATAATGTAGGACTAAGTCTTCAATAAGTGTGCTAAATCAGAAAATATGTCACGTTTTTTTCAAACAGTTGATCAACTAAGGTTGATCACTATTTTTGCTCTGAACGAAGTTTTCTGATTTTCATACCATTCGCATCAAAAACTTTTATGATTTGTTTTGTATGAAACTAGCTGACTCGGCCAACTTCGTCCCGCCCAAAATTTGTTTTTTGTTTTTAATACCTTCAAACATTCACGTTTTCTTACTAAACGCAAGTTCATGAATCCAATCACAGAACTGTTCATTAATTGATCTTCTAATAGACCCCGTTGAACTTACCTTTTACTATAAAATTCCTAGCACTCCTACCAAAACTCATCATTATAATATCAGATTATTTTCGAACACAATTCAAGATTTTTCAACCACTTGCAAATAACATATTTATCCGTTAAATGGAATAAACGTTTGATACAGAAAATATGACATACGGACATGAAGACAGACCCCTCCCCTCTTCTCCCCTTAGAGAGGGGAGAAGTGTCTATTCACCACAGAAACGTTTCGTGCCCTCCAGAAATTTTCACATGCCAAATTTGGCTCCATTTACTTGATTAGTTTTCGAGTTATGCAGAAATTTGTTTTTCGTTTGTATGACAGCCCACCCTAAGAGAGAAACATTTAACATAGAAACATTTATTGTATCCTAAAACCTCCACATGCCAAATTTGTTTTCGGTTGCTTGATTAGTTCTCGAGTAATTCAGAAATTTGTGTTTCATTTGTATGGCATGCAATGCAATGTGCTTGCATTGACATATTTCCTAAATTCTATAAAAATATCCGAAGTGAAGAACAAGCGAATTAAATAAAACACGTTCATAGTCCTAATTCAACAAAGTGCTCTCGTCCTGAGCACTAGTCCGTAATTTATTTGGTTACATCCGAACATGAATGAAAATATTGAAATCATTTCAAGTGAACTTTTGTCTCATCGCCAGGAGCAAGAGACCGATTTAGTTGTCATTGAAACCTTTACGATCAATATTGGCACGAATAGAGCGTCCGAAGTAATCGATCGCTTTGTTAAGTATAATTAAACCTCAACGTTTTGCGGTTTGAGACTTGGCCACTCGAAATTCTTGTAATTGGTGCCCTGCCGGACAGAATATTGTTATCATCCGAGTATATGACGGACTGAGAATCAATAAGGTAACTGAATTAAATGACTATTTAAACTGAATGAAGTTAAAGAGAGAAATATTTTCTGTAGTTTTTCCATTCAATAACGCCTAGAAATACACAATAGCAATATTACAGAGACGCGCACAGTCTGTGAGTACATGAGTTACGATTTTTCACGCAGTGTTTTTTTTTTACTTTTCTGAAATCGTAGCCAGGTTAATAGAGTCTCTCTTCCAATCCTGCATAACCAAACGGAAAAGATCCGATCAACATAAAGAAAATCAAGCACATCAGGAAGTTGACAACCTGTATTCCGGATGTAGATTTTATAACACAGAAACCCGGGGTAAAAATGGCCAATAGTACAATTCAAGTAACAAGGTTCATGATATGAATTGTCAAATAAAACCGTTTGAAAGTTTGAATATAAAATTTATTTCGCGCGCAACACTAAAAAGACGGTTCAACTCCACGCTTACGAATTCTCGTGTTAGTTTTTAAGTGTATTAGTGTAGTTTAGTAATTACGGTTATAATTAAACCTGTTGACATAAGTTATAAATAAATAAATAAAAAAAAATATCTACAATAATATCTCGTTGCCTCAAAACCCTTTTTAGCATTACTTTAAGTATTGCTTGACTGTAAAATCTTACTATAGCGCAGATGGTGAGGGTGTCGGTTTTCCGAGCCGAAAGTTGGAGGACTCGAATCCTGTCTATTTTAAGTATTTTTCGACTTGGTTTCAATCCTTGAGCAACAAGCATACCGTTGTGCTTGCCACACAATGCATGGTTGGATACTGGAAAGGCATAGTTAAAGGCATAGAATTGTGGAAGTGTCCCCTCCCTCCTTCAATGCAGAGCATAACTTATAAACAATCCCATTCTTACATGATATGAACAATCTTCTTCTTCTTATATGGCACTAACGTTTCTAGAGGAACTTCGTCGTCTCAACGTAGTATTACTTGCGTCATTTTTATTAGTACTTAGTTGAGATTTCTATGCCAAATAACACGCCTTAAATGCATTCAGAGTGGCAAGCTCTAGAATACGCGTGACCACAGTGCAAGCCGGAAGAATTTTCTTTGACGAAAAATCCCCCTGTGAGAACGGGATTCGAACCCGAACCCCCATGCCTGACGCTAACCACTCGGCCACGGGAGCACATAAAGTATGAACATTATGAACATTAAAGGTGCTTAAAATTGAATGGAATCACTTGAAACGGATCAATACACCACCGTTTGTTTGAGAAATCCCCTAAGTTCATCAACTTTGAAACGTTATATTTTGAGCTTAAACTGTCATTTTGACGAAAAAGTGGTTTAACATAATATGTTTTGAGCGTGTTAACCGAACCTGATAGTAACAAATAGGAGGATTAGGTCAAAATTTTGAGAAAAACTGTTTTTAGTCGTTCTCTTGTAAGCGCGTCAAATTGACTTATGGGGTTTCTCAAACAAACGATTCATTTGGTGACTCAACTATGTCGACAACACGGGTATATGAATGATATAAGGCATTCACAGACGGCCTAGAAGAGAGGAACGATTTGCCACGTCAAGGACTACCATTCACCATTTCAACTGATGAATACATCGATAAAATAGGAGGAATGATACTCATACATCATCATTTAAGTTTTAGAAAGTTAGTCCGTGATCTAAATATCTCTCATGAAACCGTTCGTCATATTTTGGGCATGAGAAAAGACGCAGCACAACTAGTGCCAACAGAGTTAAATTTTCTTCAAAAAACTCCTCAATTTTCTTCTGCTGACTTACAGAATATTGCAGGGTTTCTTCAGCACAAGCATACGACATAAACATGTCATCTCCGAATATAGACCATTTTGTGATTGTTACGTTCTCTGCTAGTTGCCTTCAGGCTTGAGAAAATGGAAAATTTAGACACCTGCAAATTCAGGAGTCAGAAACTATGACACCAAACAGAAGAGTGCGATTTTGTTGGACCTTTCTTTTGTATGATCATTGGACCACTGCGACCATTAGTTTGTTCTATTGTGGGGCCTAAGTCGTGGTGGTGTTAAGGGTGATATCGAGGCGGATATGTAAGGGAACGAGTCAAGGAGAATAACATAGACATCCCAATCCCAGCGGAAGATACACTAGGCTTAGCGGAAGAATGAATATGACAACGAGGGGCAGGAACACGATGTTAGTGTAACCAGCTTTACCCTTTCACGACCAAGGGAAATATTTTTCCCTTCTACAAAAATCGTTATCGATTGTTCTATATTATTGAATCGATATTTTTTTACTAAATGTCAAAATAAATCGTATGTCCAAGGCAGCAAATGTGTTTCTGAACCAAAAAAAAAGAAATAGGGTCCGGTCTGACTCAACAAAGACCATATAATGAATGTGTTATGTGCAATATCCACTTGTGGTTCACAAGTAAACGATTTTTTTTCGTAGAATACCATAACTAACTATAAATTTTACTTTTCTGATAATTTTCATTATATTTTTTTTGTATTACAAAGCAATAAACAAAAACCGATATAATAAACCTAACTTTTCATTTATTTACTTTTATGGTCCATAGGGTAAAATATTTCCCATGGAATTATAGGAAACCTATAGACCCTGCTATGTTTTTCTGGTGATATTCTCTTACTTTACACCCACAATAGCTAAAATATTGTGTTGTATTGGTATATTTAGTCTTGGACATCTTATGGTCTTGAGAGGGTTAAGGAACTAAACTACTGAATTTTTTGGGTCAAATAGAACAGTGTGCTCCCGAGGCCGAGTGGTTAGCGTCATACCTCACATGTCGGGGGCTGGGGTACGATTCCGTTCTGGTGGGGGGAATTTTTCGTCAAATAAATTTCCTCCTATTTGCACTGTTATTATGCGTACACCCAGGTTGTTTTACGCGGTTTTTTACGAGGTTTTTTTACGCGGATTTTCCAATTAACGCGTTTTTTACGCGGATTTTCCAATTAACGCGTTTTTTACGCGGATTTTCGAATTAATGCGGTTTTTTAAGCGGATTTTCCAATTAACGCGTTATTTTGTACGCGGATTTTCCAATTAACGCGTTTTTTTACGATGTACGTATCCTCCGCGTAAAAAAAAACCTGGGTGTATTCTAGAGCTTGCCACTCAGAATGCATTCAAGGCGTGTTATTTTGCATAGAAATCTCAACTAAGTACGAATAAAAATTACGCAAGTAATACTACGTTGAGACGGCGAAGTTCCTCTAGGAATGTTAGTACCATTTAAGAAGAAGAACTGCAGAAACAATTGTAAAGTACGAATAACTCTGTAGTGGTTTAATATATACGAATGCATCATTTCCCCTTGACGTAAAGTATCCCCAATACAAAACAACAACCATTGCAGGGAAATAAATGTCGCTGGATCCAAGCGGATTTTTTGGTGGAGAGACGGTTATTTATAGATCTTCTTATAATGAGAAGCTGCCTATCTATTATCCTCACCAAATGAAAAGATGTTAAAAATGCGAGTGCTCGGAGCAAATCTCTGTGCCTGTTTTACAATGCCTGGGCCATGTTGCATTATCGAAATTTCACTAATAATATTAGCCTTGTAACTTGTAGATTCCTGTTGCATAATGAATCTAGAAGTTTAAATCTACAAGTCTAATATTACAAGTTGTATACACTAATATTATTAGTATTACATATTACATATTACAAGTGAATGTTGCATAAATAAAATACAACAATAATTTATTAGTTTCGACTTGTTCTTTTTTTCTACAATTTCGAGTGGGCCCGTAATTTCATTGTGTTCATTGTTTTTTATAAACAAAACAACTAAAATATTATGTACCGAAAATAAATTTCACTTTTCATCATAAAGCTGATTTTTATCCAGCGTTTCGGATGGCTTTCAAATCGTGGAGGCGCAATCAAGTCACACCAAAAATTAACCTTACATTACATTACATTACATTAATCTCACAATAAAACCTTACATTGGCTCGGCCAAGGAAGCCAATGCCATAATACTAGACTATGTCAGGGAATGCACATATCAACAGTGGAAAAAACCATAACATCCATAAACAAACTGTGACTTAGACAAATAGATAAGGTGTTACTAATAAAACAATGAAGCGTTACTAATAAAATAAGTACTAATATTATTAGTCCGATGTATGATTATTATGCAACGCAAAATATTAGAACTTGTAGTTTCTATACATGTAACTTGTAACTAATACTATAAGACGGATTATACAACAGAGCCCTGGTAGAACTAGCGAAGTTACGCGAAAGAGGATTGAACTACCAAGTATTAGCCAACTTAAAAAAATTGAACTTTTATATCGTTTTTTTGAGTTGCGCCTAATCGAATGCATAACCTGATCATGAGTTTTTTTGTGAATACAATAAAAATATCAATTCATTTCGATAGGGAAATTTATGAAAGGGAAAACGCATCGTACTCCTTTACATTGTGATGGACATTATTTGCAAAAATAACAAGGTAAAATGAGTCCTCATTTCGTGCACCAGCTTCTTGATTCTTTAGGTCGCATTCCTCTCGTGGCCAAGTATCTATGTAAATAACATTATAAGCATTCTCTTCCATGAATATACAAACACAAATGCTTTCATTCATCACACATTTAGCAGTCCCAGAACTGGGTTTGAAAACAAATTGATTTGCATGTTTCAATGAACTACAGGAGACTCAATCCTGCTTTACAAAAAAAAAAACCGATAAACATCGGATTACATAAGAAACGCAAACGCACATGGGGATCAAATGTGAAATGTAAATTTGCATTCATCCATCCATTATTGATACCTTAGATTGTGTAAATAGATAGATCGGATTATGATGGATTTATTGGGTCACAATAACCGCTACAAAATAAATCCTTCCCTCCTGAACCTCCCTGGTAAAGTGTGTATTCGATTCGAGCGAAGTGGAATGTGAAATAATCCCATTAGTATTACTAATTACACTCACAAAATACAAATTTGACTTCATTAGCTGCCTCCAATATTCCTCCCACTTATTGTGTCAATATCATACGGTATGTAGAAGTACCCCTCAAACAAAGGGTGATCCCTGCTATCCTCTTCTGGGTTCAATGGTGTGAAATTCAAAAAAAAATCTGTGTGTTTTTTCACCTCCCCTGCGCGGTGCTGTTGCTCCATTCGAGACTAGCGGTTGGCTATGCATATGGTACATTCTGAAGGAAAGCATCAGAAAGCCTTAGCGCTGAGCGCGTTGATACTCTTTTATAATGAATAAACGAAGCTTCAAACCGACATCACATCCAGGCTGCATGTTGTTTGTCAATGTCAGTGTATGGTGAGTGGGTGGCAGCGACTGACGCATATACAGAGCCATGAACAGGATACCGAGCGGAGGCACCCGAGGAGCATCAACAGAACACAAAAACATCACGCAACAAAGAACGGAAGCTGTGAATACTGTGACCCCTTCGCGGCTGTACCTCGGCACAAAAACCCATCCTCCCTATTTATATGCCGTGCTGATATGTGCGGTGCGGTCTCGTGCCAAAAACGCTTTCCAGGCCATGGAAGAAGAAGTGGTGAAAAACGCTCATATCTAATTTAGCTCACAGTGATGTGAAAACGATGGAGAAAATTATAATCGTATTAAAATTAAATTTTCATATTTATCTTCTCAGCTCTTACACGAGTTGGGGAGCTGTGGAATCGTGTTGGAAACATTGAGGTAAGACAAAAAACGTGTTGGTACATCGTGTGCAGCAGCATACCTATGACGTGATGAACAGCAATGAATGCGTTTATATGTTGAGATTTGGCTGCATGTAAAAATGAAATTTGTTTTTGTGCTTTTTAATTATAATCCATCTACCAGGCTTAAGCCATCGCCATCGATTTATTTCGCAACGAGAATCATAATAAATTATCATAATTATCCAGCTCGGTTTTCAACGCAGGATAGTCAATCCGCTTCCCAGATCCACTCCGAGTTTATCAGTTATACTCCTTAGATTTGAGTTTTTTATAACATAGAAGCAGTATTCGGAGATTTTTCAAAATAGCTAATGTCCATGACAGGTTTATTCCAAGATTTTCGTGCCTTCGTTTACCGCAGAGGGTCCATTTTTTGAATTCCTTGATTTTGTCGTACAGTTGAACTCCAGAACCAATAATCAAATGTGTTTTTCCAATTGACTATTTTTTCCAATATAGGGTAAGTGTACTAATCATAGAGAAAATATGTCACCAACTTACAGAAATTTGCGAATAAATCTATTTTAGTTCAAAAGTATATAAAAGTATACTTTTTCTAGCTGCTTGAACCCTATTTTTGAAGATTCTCACTGATATTTCGATGATTATTTGACTAAATTGTATAAAAAACCTGTTTGAAAATGTAACTTCCATGTACCCATTATAGTAATAGTGTTCCTGGAGTTTCGTAATATGTGTACCTTTTTAATGGTAATAGTCGGTGTGACACGAAAAAAGTGTTAATAGGATTCAAATAATAGTTCTATTATCGCAATACGAAAGCGATTTCGTACAACCATAATAGGATCAGGGCAGCTTTCGATATTGCGATAATCGACACATTGATGTAATTTGTATTACCAATTGTGGTAATACAAAAATAAAAGATAGATTTTCGATAAAATCTTGTAAATCACAACATGTTGCAAATCACAACATCAAAAAGGTTGTAATCTATGCGTCTACACTGTATTTGCATCAAAAGAGCCGCTTCACAGTATGAAAATCTCATTATTTTGATCACATAATCCTTAGCAAAACGCAATGAAGCAAGCATCCATGGAACACACTATTTTTAAACTAGATTTTTGAACAATTGAAAAATGGTTCGCATGAAATCGAGTACTGAGATTTATGATGTTTAAAAATCATATTAGGGCCATTAAAAATAAAATTTAGTTTCTAAATTAATAAAAAAAATCACTCGTATTACCATAATATGTATTATAGCGATAAAATGTGCTTCTGCCCTACTTCACACAGCCATCGAATAAAGCTGAAATCAACACTTCTCTTAAATTGTATTTAACTGGCACGAAGAGCTTGAAAAAGAATATCGTTTGCGACCATTTCCACAATATGAAAATATGCGAAATTTCAACCAGTTATTTTTCATTCGAATGAAACGTAGTTCATGTATTTTGTTCAGGAGACTGAGTAATTTCCACGAGTGGAAATATATTTTTGGTCCTGGCGTAATTTTTGAAAAGTTTTTTTTTGTTGTATTTTGGCAAACATTAAGTGAATTCCTAGGGAAAGTCGAAACTTATGTAGTGCAATTCCAAATGAAGTCGAACTAAAAATGCAGATTTTGATTCGAACCAAAGTTTTTTTTCCGTTTGGGTTGAAGGAAATATGAGTTTTCCTCAGCTTTGGGAGTTTTTTGACTCAAGTGGAACTTTTGAATGGGGCGTATCGATTTTAGTAAGAGAATTTTTTGAAAATTTATATCTCAAAAACTATGATTCCTACCGAAATAGTGCCCTAGAAAAGATTCCTTTTATTAAAATCGATACGCCCTATTCAAAAGTTACACTTGAGTAAAAAAAGTCCCAAATGCTGTGGAAAACTCATATTTCCTCCAACCCAAACGGACTATAAACTTTCATTTAAGTCAAAAATACTCATGTTTTGTCGTTTATCGATTTCAATTGGAATTGCTCTGTATTATCAATACTTTTGACACTTACCGTGTGCACATAGCTGGTCTTCTGTAAAAATTGTGAAATAATACATAAAAATTATCTGCAAGGAAAATTCGATGTAAATTTTCGTCTGCAGAAAAAAAGATTCTTATTATTAACAAGTAATTTTCGTTACATGAGTGTTTTACCATCACTACTAATCAAGTCGGGAAAGACCGACACTTTACCGAAGGGAAAAACGAACATGCTGTTTTGAAAACAGTTTGATTATCCCCACCTTTTTTCAACAGGAAGTCATGGATGAACCAGCGGATGGAATGAGCTGTTGAGGGAGAGTGCCCCGTGAACACAGCTGCGTTGAATTCCAACATTCCAAGAATAACACTCATACGGCACCTCTAAAATTCCAATTTTTCACCACAGCTTTTCAGTCAGCTGCAGGAACAAGAAAATTCAAATGGAAGTGACAGAATCGTTTTTTTTATATCCAAAATATATATTTTTATTAAGGCTCATATGGTGTCAACCTGACGGGGCCGGGAGTTCAATATTTCGACAATGTTTGCCTTATAACTATGTTAGTAATATGTAACCGATTACTCGCGGTTGGCTCGAGGTTAGTATTACAAGTGTTTTCGTAATTGTGATGTTGCTGTCTCCAATGCTCTGTACCTGTGGCCGACACGGGATACTTCCTATTGGGATGCAGCTGACCATTAATCAGCAACGCCCCCCTAGTCTGAACCCCATATCTAGCGTGGTGCGTCTTCTCGACTCGAGGAATCCAGGATAGAATGGTCACTAGCTGGCACAAACATCAGCTCGTGTAGAGTTGTCATGAGCGGTACAACCTTTGGCTCTTGTTGAATGATCAGTGGACTGCACAACCTTTGGCCCGTGTATCTGTAAAGAGTGTGTGTAGTAAAAGTTTATAGATCGGATAGGAGGGATATGAAACAGGGACACAACGAAGGAAACATCATTAAACGTTGACATCGGCGTTTCTGAGGAACAGGTATAGATGAAGCAGAAGATCAGGATCACGGCTACCTAAGATATCCCGGACGGGGATATCCGATTGTCTGCCTTTTGCTCTCAGTGCTCTAGAGAGCTGAGAGCGAGCAGCATGGAACCGGATACACGACCAGACAATATGCTCGATGTCGTGGTAGCCATCGCCACAATCACATAGATTGTTTGCTGCGAGCCCAATACGATAGAGATGCGCGTTTAGGTTGTAGTGATTGGACATAAGCCGAGATATCACGCGAATGAAATCACGACCTACATTCAATCCCTTAAACCAAGCTTTCGTCGAAACCTTAGGGATAATCGTGTGTAACCAACGACCGAACTCATCTTCACTCCACATGCGCTGCCAACTAACGAGTGTGTCCTGACGAGGAATGTGAAAAAATTCATTATAGGCAATTTGCCTTTCAAAAAGTGTGCCTTCTGAAGCGCCCACCTTAGCTAGCGAGTCCGCTTTCTCATTCCCCGGAATCGAGCAATGAGAGGGAACCCATACTAAGGTAATCTTGAATAATTTTTCGACCAAAACACTCAATAGATGTCTTATTCTTGTTAGGAAATAAGATGAGCGTTTATCAACTTTCATTGAGCGGATTGCCTCTATTGAGCTGAGATTGTATGAAAAAATAAAATAATGGTCGATGGGCAATGTTTCAATGATCCCTAGAGCATAGTATATCGCACCCATTTCAGCGACATACACGGAACAAGGATCTTTGAGTTTAAAGAGGCACTGGAATTTTCATTGAAGATGCCGAAGCCAGTGGATCCGTTTAAGCATGAACCGTCAGTAAAGAACATTTTATCAGATCTAACTTTCCCATATTCTGCCGAAAATATCGGCGGAATAGAATCAAAGCGTAGATGATCTGGGATTCCATGGATTTTGTCGCATGGACAGAGTAAATTGTACAGGAAATTATTAAGAATTGGCGACGTCCACGATTATGAAGTTTCTCTGAGAGAATTTCCATGGAAACTGAATCAAATGCCCCTCTGATATCGAGAAAAACGGAAGCCATTTGTTCTTTACGAGCAAATGCGATTTGGATTTCAGATCGTTGTAAGTTTCGATATCTCCTCGACCTAATAGGAGTACCGGTAAGTTTCTTGGTTTAAAAAAAAAAAATTATTTATTCTGCAAAAATTACAAATTCAATATTCAAAGTATTGCCAATCGCTAGTCAGAACTTTTTCCCATCTTTCTGGCAATTCACGGATCCTAAATAATCGAAGAAGTGTTGGTCAACCAGGCCATATTGCATCGATCGAAAAAGGTAGTAATCCGACGGAGCAATGTCTGGAGAATACGGCGGGTAGGATAGGACCTCCCATTTCAGCGTTTTCCAAGTATGCTTTGATCGGTTTCGCGACATGCGGCCGAGCATTGTCGTGCTGTAAAATAACTTTATCGTGTCTTTGCTCGTATTGTGGCCGTTTTTCTTTCATTGCACGGCTCAAACGCATCAATTGTCGTCGGTTTTTTCTTCATATTGAAGTAATGAAGTAACACTCCCTATAAAAACACTCTCGTTGATACGAAATTCGACATATTCGAAATGGATATAAACTATGTTGTTTACGCTTCAACATTTTGACATATTCTAAAAAAGACGCGCAATGACAGTACCTTTCCAACGAATGTCTGGAAATTTGATCCATTGGAATAATAATCAAGTTACGCCATCTGTTGTAAAACCGGAGAAACTTACCGGTACACCTAATAGAAAGGAGATTCTATGGGAAGTCCGACCAAAAAAAACGGAGTATTCGTTCAATAAACGCTGAAAAAACCTAGCTTAGCGGTTTTTGAAACGTAATCCGAATCTGTCTTTCCAGATGCCGGAAGCTCTTTAAGACATGAAAAAAAATGAAAAAAATTACCTTACCTTGCCTTCTTGTTCAATCATTTTCAAGGCCTATTTGAAGACCTCCAAAACCTGTTGAGCACATCAACTTGAATTTCAAAATACACTTTCCAGTTACGGTCCATCTTTCCCACCCTGAATGTTCATCTTTCCCTTCAAGCGTCCATCTTTCCGGACTCTTTTTTATTTTTTTCAAAAATGCCGAATACATCAATTTAGTGAAATTTCAGCCTCAGAAACAATTTTTATTATTAACAGAGAATTGTACTATCGAGTCGTGGTGAGATAGCTATACATTTTTCGTGAAATTCAATAAAAAAATCAAGTTTTACTTAAGGTGTCCGTCTTTACCACCTTTCCCCTAAGCGATACGATTTTAACTAGACAGAAAGTAAAACAAACAAAAACTAAACAAATAGTAATTTTTTGTGACTGCCTTGATTCAAATTTCTAAAGCCGAGTTCTTGCCTAGAAAGTGAAAGTGTATTTGTTGTGTGATATAATTTGTATGCTTTTCTTTATAAATAAAAGTGTTACATCATAAAATCACAATGCATGAATTTCAAAGCTCATTTGCTTCCATGGTTCTCGAAATCATCTCCTAGCACCAGACATACCCTTTTCATGATTCGACTGACGGTTGTCCACTTTGCCGTTTAGTGGCGCATTCAAAGATTCTGCTAGCGTGGAAACTAATTGTTTATGTTGTCACAAGGGCAGACATTCTGCCCTATGTTGAATGTTTGCAATTAGATCCGACCACCGACAAATGAACAAAACTTCCACAAACATTAGTATGGGTTGAATGGAGTGTCCCGGAGCTGCACCCTTGTTATTCTCGGCTTATTTTGTCCGGGCTAGGCTGCTCGATTCGCACTCCGTCCCATCGCATATTCACAAATAATCGCTGGGGAATCCAATTAATTCTATTTGTAAAATTTGAAACAGAAAAGTTTCTTGATTAGGTTTTAATTGTTTCGAGTTGAGCTTTTGCCCGGTCCAACGCGGCTGACTGGCGATGCAGTTTTCCACATGCAGCGGGAATACAATTCAATTCATGGCGACTATGTCGGGCCTCTGCTTTTCCGAAAGGGCGGCTGAGAGAGTGTTCAATTTAGGTTATTCGCTCGTTCGTAATCAAAAGCGCACTAGCGTTCGCTGCCCCATCATTGGTTCAACAGAAAGCCTCACCAGCCCATAGACAGGCGCCAATTTTGGAGAGTTTCCCAACCGGAATTGCAAACAAGTTTAATTGGAAGGAAAATGGAAAACTTTCAGCAATTAACAGACGATTTACCAGATAGTCGACAATAATGCATCATTACATCGAATTAAGGCAAATTAAAAACTAGCATAATTTTCGCTTTAATCGAGTTAAAAATAAATTTACAATTTGCTCGGTATCGCACTGCTTTCCGCTCCCTGGCGAGTTCGTAGACGTTTCAACAGTTGACTCGGGTTTCTAGAGGTGCTCAAATTAAGCTGTAATATCTGTCTCATGATTTTTTCCGTAGCTGCATAATGTCAGGTTTAGTACGGACCTACTGAATTAGTTATGTTGTCTTGTTGCTATACTATTCTACTTTTAATATTGTCAATATTTTCATAATTTGCTTCAATGAATTTTATTAATATTATGAACTAATTTGCACTATCATAAAGCATTACTCATATTGCCAGGCAATGTATATTTTGGTAGTTGTATTGCCGGGTAATGTATATTTTGGCAGTTGTAAATATTTTCTTAATAAGATTTGAAAAATTGAAAAGTAACATGAAAATTTTGACCAATGCTGTGGCGGAATATCTTTCTCATGGATTTTTTTGCTATTTATCGGGAATTAATCAAGCAAACGAAACCAGATTTGGCATGTGGAGGTTTTAGGGGGCAATAAATGCTTCTATGGTAGTTAGACACTCTTCCCCCCTCTCTAAGGGGAGGCTGCCATACAAATGAAACACGAATTTCTGCATTACTCGGAAATTAGTCAAGCAAACGAAACCAAAGTTGACATGTGAAGGTTTTAGGGTACATAAAATGTTTCTATGGTGGTTAGACACTCCTCCTTCCTCTCTAAGGGAGGGCTGCCATACAAATGAAACACAAATTTCTGCATAACTCGAGAAATAATTAAGCAAATTGAGCCAAATTTGGGATGTGAGGGTTTTTGGATACGAGAAATGTTTCTATGATGGTATGACACCCCTCCCTCCTCTGGAATGGAGAGGGGGTCCCAGTAAGAAAACGTGGATGTGACAACGAAAAATAAAATTTGGGCGGGACGAAGTTTGCCGGGTCAGCTAGTGTAAAATAAATTTGCAATGTATAAATAACAGCTATTGCTCCACCAATTTTGTTTTTTGACATTTATCGTCCGAGCAATCCAAGGTGTATTTATTTTGGATCGATCTTTCTTTTTGTTACACATTCAACTCGGTGTTATTTTTCTTCTGCTAACACTTCCGAATTCTGCGCGCTAACCATATACACTCAATATGAAAGTACAGTAAAACCCTGATTATCCGTGGAATAGTCTGGCTAGCTCTCCGCGAATAACAAAAACGCGGATAACGCCAATAAAGGGCTAAAAACGATTTCCAAACAAGAAAAAACATATTTCAGCATGCAAACTATGTTTTATCAATACAGAAATCATTAAACTATTTATCTAGAAGGTCGTGTTCACCATGAGTCAGATAATGTGAAAGCCATGATCAAAACTAAAGTGCATGAGCCTATTACTCACTGACAAATTCTGGGAAGGTCTATGAATTTACAATGGAACTCGCCGTCGCTCATAATCCGCACCGCGGATCATCCGCTCGCGGATAATCAGGGTTTCACTGTATATCGAATACGAATATAGACGAATACCATCTGTAACGCCAGCCTGGAGTACGCCACTTCTAAAAATATTAAGACATGCTAAGAATGCATGCCAACGCAAGCTGCGTCAACACTGCACTAATGAATCGAAGCAAAACTTCCATCGTGCCAGCAACGCATATCGTCAGTTGAATGCTGGTCTCTATCGGTCATACGTGCTGCGTGTCCAAACTAACCTAAAGCGTAATCCCAAAAGTTTTTGGAATTTCGTCAACTCCAAAAGAAAATCGACCAGCATCCCTTCAACGGTTTTTCTTGGTGAGAATCGACTACTGTACCTGACGCATGTGAATTGTTTTCTAAACACTTTGCATCTGTTTTCGCCTCCAATGTGGCTACTGCTTCTGAAGTTGACGCTGCTGCAGCACACGTTCCTCAGGATTTGATTGATCTGCGCACCTTTGTTGTCAGTCCGATGATGGAATTCCGGCGCTAGTGTTTCGCCGTTGTGCGGCTAATTTTGCAGTACCGCTATCGCGAATATTTACCGCTTCGCTGGAAAACGGTGCCTTTCCAGTGATCTGGAAACATTCATTCATGTTTCCCGTATACAAGAAAGGAGACAATCGCAATGTAACTAACTATCGTGGAATAACTAGCCTATCTGCAGCTTCGAAAATTTTTGAGATGATCGTAAAGGATGCGGTATTCTTCCACGTTAAACATTATATATCGCCAGCACAGCACGGTTTTATGCCCGGGCGCTCTGTGACAACAAACTTGTTGGAATTTACCTCTACGTGCATCAATCAGTTGGGGAACAAGGTTCAGGTTGATGCAGTGTATTCTGACATAAAAGCCGCGTTTGATTGCATCGACCATCAGATTCTACTTGGAAAAATGCGTCGCCTGGGTGCTTCAGACCGTTTTGTTTCGTGGTTGTCGTCGTATCTTTCCGGGAGATCACTTCGAGTGAAGCTTGGAAGCCATCTTTCAATACCGTTCACCGCCGCTTCCGGAGTTCCTCAAGGCAGTAACTGGGGACCTCTATTGTTTGCCATTTTTTACAATGACGTCACCACATTTTTGAAACCAGGTTGTGTTTTCATCTACGCAGATGACTTGAAAATTTTTCTCAGCGTTAAATGCATTGAGGATTGCCGTCAGTTACAAAGCTTGCTCAACAGCTTCTGGGAGTGGTGTCAATTGAACAAAATGACAGTAAAATGTGTTATAATGACATTTCATCGCAAGAAGGAACCAATATCCTTTGACTACTCTCTGGAAAACCATGTGCTGGCCCGTGTCAATCAGGTGAACGACCTCGGTGTGATACTGGATCCGAAGCTTACTTTCAGCATACATCGCTCGACGTTAGCTTCCAAGGCCTAACGTCAACTTGGATTCATCTTGAGGATCTCCCGAGAATTCACGGATCCTTATTGTTTGAAGGCGCTATATTGTTTATTAGTGCGCCCTATTTTGGAAAATGCTTCTGTAGTGTGGATGCCCTATCAACTATCGTGGATCCTACGTATTGAACGAGTACAGAAAATGTTTATTCGTCGTGCTCTCAGCTCCCTGCCATGGCGCTGTCCTCAGAATCTTCCGTCTTATCCTGACAGATGTCTCTTGCTAGGATTGGATACTCTTGAGCGAAGACGGAAACATCAACAATGTACGCTCGTCGCCAAGATACTCAACGATGAAATTGACTCACCCGTGCTGCTTTCCCGCATCAATATGCGTGCGCCATCCAGAGTTCTTCGCTCAACAAGCCTTTTACAGCCCGCGACACACCGTTCTAGTTTTGGTCATAATGAACCCGTAACGGGAATGATTCGTGCTTTCTCGATAGTAGAAGATCTGTTCGAGTTTGGAGAGTCATCTACCAGATTTCGTCAAAGGATTGGACGCATTCGTGTTTTTTAATGTTTTGTTTTGTTTTTAATGTTTGTATTTTAAAATTTGTTTTTTATTTTTATATTCATTAAGACATTTGTCAGATGAACAAAGAAATAAATAATAATGATTGATTGTTAGTGAAAAATAATAATAATATATCGCGATCGCGTGCTATGTTGACATTGAGTTTATATAAACATCAGATGTTATAGATCTTCCAAATCATTCTAAAGTTCAGGAGGTCATAGAGTCAGTGTGCTCTATTGACCTTAATTGATCTAAATGTAAAACCCTAGTAATCTTGGTTCCGTTTACATCAATTGGATATTAGTTTCTCATGGTCACTCAAAGGATTTTTTGTTCTAAATTGCTTTAATATTACGCATATCTCCTATTCAACGCATAGTTCGAAATAAAAAGAGATAATGAAAACTTTGCATTAAATGCATAATGCACCATAGGGGTTATTTTTTAAGTAATATGCATGTTTTTTTCAAAAATTCTTTCTCGAGCAGAAGGAAATACTTAAGGATGCCTCATTTTGATCTTGAAGGAAAAAATGGTTTGGACAAGCATGGTAGAAGAAGTAAAATATCAAAGAATAATATTTTTTAAAAATTTAGAGAAAAAAAAAATTAAAAATTTGAATAGCTTTTCAATGCCAAAATCTGATAAATTCAATACCAAAGATATCCTTGAGCAGTGTTGTTTTGGTATTGAATGTGCTTTGTAAATATAAGAATAATATTGTGGGAAAATGGTTATGGTATTTTTCTTTGGTATTCGTTCGAAATATTCGTTCCTGTTCGGGTTGCCTAAACGCCGTGTCTATTTTCAGTTACTACGATACACCTAGGTAAAATGTTAATATGATCTACAGGAACGCTCAATTCAGAAATATATTTTTATTTGCTATGAATATCAGAATTCTAATACATAAATTACTGCATAAATCAGTGCACGGAGTGGTCAGTTGACATTTGACATTTGAATAGGGGGATGTGGAAATTTCAAGGAATGGGAGCTGAAACAAACCACGCATAGACTACAGATAAAGTTAGGCACCGTGCATTGCTTTATTGAATTTTAATTCTATCTTCTTCATGAGTGCTAAAAAGATAAATGGTCAAAAGAAGCACTACAAAAATTTCAAAATTCGCATTAAAAGAAAAAAAGACAGAAGATTGGGGTTCGGCTTGATGCCGTGAACTACATTTTGTCAAAAATATATCGGGAATTTGTAATTTTAAATTTTCAAAGTAATAAAAACCCGCTGAACATTTTTCAATATGTTATATTTTTTTACTGTCAGTGATCTCAATGACAATTTTGGGCGTGATCTGTCATTATGCTTGTTTACAGCATCATTAAAAACAAGTTAACTTTTTTTTGCTCCGCGATTTTTGGTATTGTCCATTCGGAATTTCTTCCGGAGGGTAAAACGGACAAAAAAGAGACAATTAATCCATGGCGTTTGGAAGTATTATCAGTATACCAAATTTATGGAAGGATAATACCACGATTTTGCACCACGATATTGCACCAGTTCATCGATTGATCATTGTGATTAAATTGTTGGCCTAAATAGCAGTAATGTGATTGAACAAGCACTATACTCTCCAGTTATGGGCCCGTGTGAGTTTTTCCTATTTCCGAAACTCAAATCAACGCTTCGTGAGACACGTTTTGATCTCATTGAAGCCACAAAAACGAATTCGCTGCGCGAACTGAAGGCAGTTCCAGAATACAGCTATAAAAATTGTTTCGATGGTTTTCGTTACTTTTACTGCTATTTTCGTCAACAATTTTATGTTAACTTCAAACGAAAGATAACGACGGGCTAAGATGTCTTGAGATATTTAATTACCAACACTCTGTCTTATTCACAGTTCAATACCGATATTCATTCACTTCGATAGCACAAATGTGAGTCTGGAGAATGACCCATGCACTAGTTTATTTGTCCAGGATGAAAGGGATTACTTATAATATATGAAGCAATACATCAATGCCAGGCTATGGTGAGACCACTTGCTGAATACATTGGCCATTTATTACAGATATACACCAATATCGTTTGCATTACTGCGCTAGCGAGCGAAAGTGGATGGTCCCACATACGAGTAACTGTGGCAGACACTACGACGGGACGGGACATTTCGAACGTCTCTAGCAGTATTTTGACATCGGTTGCGCTCTGCGGTTTCATCGTGTCTTGCGTGTCACCGCGTCACCACCATCTATTATCTGGCCTTCCGGTGTTGGGTTGGCTCGTGCGAACTCCGGCAGGCATGAAGACGACGAAACAGGGTTACACCGGTGAGATGAGAATTAATAGAGACAGTGTGTTCGTACATTCATCTTGCCCACGAGTCGAAAGTAAAGAATCTGCGGTTTGCATTTCATTTCGTTAATATGTTCGTACAATCCAGTCTTGTTTGGATATGAAAATCATCTTGTTTGGTACAAGCTAAAAAAATATTGAATCATATCTCCGATACAAATTTTCAACATAAACCCATAAAGATGTCACTATGTCGCGTCGTGGCTTTTGTCGCATAAATTCATCCGCATACGATAAATCACATTTTTTGTGTTATGTTTAGCATATCACTTATACGTAATATATGCATAATAATTCTCGGGAAAGGATAGTTCTTCACAATATGCATATCAATGATTCTATCATCTTTATATACAATAAATTAAATTATGAAGTCATTCTCATTCGAAAAGAGAGGGACTTTTAAGATGCAGAAATGTTATTGATTAATTTTTCTCCATTTTTCGTTGATTATTGTTAGTGAAAGAATTTCAAACATGAAAAAATCCGGATACATTAGGAACACTGTTATTGAGGCATTTTTTTGAATAATTTGTTTTCAAAATTTCACTGAATAATGATAAGAGTTTATAGTATCCTATCAGGCATTCGTTATCAGGATAAGTTCATTTGTTTACAGTACACCATGGCTTCACCCGAGCAAGTGCGTCGCGATTCGAATTGCAAAACATATTTTAAGCCCGAACAAATTTTAGTGTCTGCATTTTGCCTGTTCAGTCTTTAGTATGTGAATTTTTTCACAATTAAATTTAATTCCAAGATTCCATCAGTATCGGAAGCCTGCATTCTAGCAAGTAAAGAAAACCTCTAGAAACTCTGCCCAACTTCTATAAGACCAGCGCTTGCTGCTTTGTGTCTATGTAAACAAACAACGCTTCAATTTATATTCTAGTGTATTGGTACTGGAAACCACCAATATACTGTATGATTTTCGTATGAGTGTGCAAGCGTTGAGTGTAAATAAATGTTTTTATATTTTTCAAGTGTCAAGTTTGTATAACACAAGTTACATTTTCCGTTATTTTAGTTGTTTTGATAAAAAAATCTGGAAGAGAAAAGTGCTCACGGAGAGAGAAAAAGGACAAATCGATGCATTTCACCAAGAAAATGTTGGTATCAGAGAAATCGCCCGCCGGATTGGATGATCATATCAAGCAGTGCTCAATTATTTGGCGAATCCTCAAGGATACGGTAAGAAGAAGAGAGCTTCACGTAAATCGAAGCTCTCTGGCCGGGATTAGTGGGAAATAGTTAGAACAGCTTCGAATACCTCAAAATTCTTCATGCAAATAAAGCAATCTTTGAATTTAAAAATGAATTAAAAAATCCTTACATAAAGAGGGGTAAGAAGGTTAAAGCTCCTAACCATCTCACATCGAAAGACGTCTGAGTTTTGCCAAAGCTCACATGAAGCAACAGTGGGACATGGTATGTTATGACATAGAATGTTTTCAAAACAATACATTTGGCTATATACCAGAGGTGGTCAAACCGTAGTCCGCGGTCTACCGGTCGCCCGTGTAGGTATTCTAGGCGACCTTCAAGTAGTCTAGGATAGTGTCACCTCCAAACGCAACCGATTTAATAGCCCTTCACCTTTTGCCGCGATCATTTTGTAAGATTTTTATGCTAATCTTAATAAAATATATTATATGTGAGTGTAGATATTTCTTTATTAAACTTTTGGTTTTAATTTTTTTTTAAATTATCGCAAGGAACAATTCAACAATGTTTTCTCCAGGCATATCATTTGTTACATGACTAATTGAAAATGCTAGACGGATGTTTCGATAAGGTTTCAAAAATCAATAAATTTTCAAATAATATGATTCTAAACATTAGAATTATATTATGTTAAATTAAATCAAATTAAAAATCCTAACATTTCAGTTTAATGTTGAGTTTAATGTTCATTTATTTAGTCAACAGATAAAATATTCACCCCAATGACAAAAAATATACTTGCACTAGTAATGCCTAAAAATTTGCCCGCCACTGCTATATATTAGGCTGTCAAAAAAATCCTGCGGTATTTTTTTTGAATTTTCATTTGTTCATAAAATTAGTTACAATAATCTGTTTTAAGTCAAATATGCGCCGTTTTGTTCGATGACTTGCGATGACCAACGAGATGCCAACTTCATAATACCCCTGTTATAGAAGCTCGCTTCCTTAATGGCAAAAAACTCGGATAGCCAATTTTCACAGGCCTCTTTTGTGGCTAACTTCTGACTACCTAGCTCGTTCGCCATGGACAAAAACAGGTGGTAGTCACTTGGTGCAAGTTCCGGACTATACGGCGGATGCAAAAGAACCTCCCAACCGGGCTCCCGGAGCTTCTGGCGCGTCACCAAAGAAGTGTGTGGCCTGGCGTTGTCCTGATGGAAGACAATGCGGCCTCTGTTTATCAAAGATGGCCTATTCTTCATGAGTGCTACCTTCAAGCGGTCCAGTTGTTGGCAGTACAGGTCCGAATTGAGCGTTTGGCCATAGGGAAGCAGCTCATAATAGATTATTTCTTGACAATCCCACCAAACACACAGCAGAACCTTCCTGGCCGTTAATGAGGGATTGGCCACCGTCTGAGCCGCTTCGGCGGGCTTCGACCACGACCGTTTGCGCTTCACGTTGTCGTAAGTGACCCACTTTTCATCGCCAGTCACCATCCGCTTCAGAAACGGATCGATTTTGTTGCGATTCAGCAGCGATTCACATGCGTCGATACGGTCAAAGATGTTTTTTTTGCTTCAACGTGTGTGGCACCCATACATCGAGCTTCTTTGTGAATCCAAGCTTCTTCAAATGGTTAATAACGGTTTGATGACTTATCCCCAGCTCTTGGCCGATGCTACGGCTGCTACTATGCCGGTCTTTCTCGGCTAATTCAACGATTTTGTCGCAATTTTCGACGACAGGCCTTCCGGAGCGTGGCGCATCTTCGACGACCTCTACACCAGAACGAAAACGTTGGAACCATCGTTGTGCGATGGAAATGGAAACTGTATCGGGTCCATAAACTGCACAAATTTTATTGGCAGCTTGAGATGCATTTTTGCCTTTGTCATAGTAGTACTGTAAAATATGTCGGATTTTCTCTTTATTTTGCTCCATATTTGCGATACTATAACTCACGAACGACTCAACCAAACAAAACACTGTCAAGGACTATATTATAGCGCGCAAAAATACCTTTCCAACAAGTATAGAACTACGCGCTTACAACGACACCTAGAAATACCGCAGGACTTTTTTAACAGCCTAATACCATAACTAAAAGTTCTTTAATGTAAGACGGTATTTTTTTACATTTAGCTTAGCTAGGTTATCTTCAGTGACGTGAAGACGTTCAATTTGGATGGTCCTGATGGTTTCAACGGGTCTGGTGGGATTTACGGAACGAGGAACAGTATTTTTCAACCAGAAATTTTGATGGAGGCTCGTGCATGGTTTGGGCGGGATTCTGTGCAACCGGAAAAATCAAGATAGCTTTCAGATCCTTCAAAATGAATAGCAAGGATTACATACCTGTTCTGAAATCCTCTCTAATACCGTTTTTGCGTAGATATCGTTGCAAAAATTCACATTCCAACAAGATAATGCCGCTATTCATACCTGCAAGGAAACTAAGCAATGGATTAAGGACCAAAAACTTGACTTTTTGAACCGGCCGGCTCGCTCTTCAGACTTGAATCCTGTTGAAAATCTTTGGTGGATCCTAGTACGTAGAATCTACACTGAAGGAAAGCAGTACACCACAGTTGATGAACTTAAGGCCACAATTTCGGAGAACTGTTTTTCGAGAAAACAGTTCTGCAGAATTAGAATCTACACTGAAGGAAAGCAGTACACCACAGTTCATGAACTTAAGGCCACAATTTCGGAGAACTGTTTTTCGAGAAAACAGTTCTGCAGAATTTGGCAAATAGTATGTCAAAACGAATTTTCCTGATTATTAACCGAATTGAGGTGCACCCGTGGCCGAGTGTTCAGCGTCTCACATTGTCATGCCGGGTGTCCGGGTCTATTCCCGTTCTGACCGGGGGATTTTTCGTCAAAGAAATTTCCTTCGACTTGCACTGTGGTCACACGTATTCTAGAGCTTGCCCCTCGGAATACATCCAAGGCGTGTTATTTGGCTAAACAAATCTCAATTAGGTATTACTAAATGACGCTAGTTAATGCATATGTTGAGACGGCAAAAGTCCCACAGAGAACGTGAACGCCATTCAAGAAGAACCCCAGTAAATAAACAAACGGCTCCTCCGAACGGAATTAACGTTAAATATACTTTATTCTATGCATTCAAAAATGTATGAAAATATCTTGTTGGAATTCTAACTGTTTTTGTGTTACAACGAAATTTATTCAATGGTCTTATGGAAGTTGGACAGAGTGTAGTGCAATATACAAATCCTTCATTATTGTGCTATTTGACCTGCTAATAATTCAAATTGTATTTCGGGGTCAATGCCGAACTGTAATGAGTTTGGAACAACCATTAACATTTGAAATGTGACTGCAATCAAAATTAAACAACAACAACAGCAAACTCATTTATCCTCGACTATCGAACATATTCGACTGCGTCCCTGGACGTGACATTAATATACAAGTACACCAAGAACCCAGAGTCGAGAAAATGAAGAACGAAACAGGACGCAGACGGATGGCAACGAACAGGACAACATGGCTGCAAGAGGTGCTGTCGCGAAAATACGCCTTCTAACAAGCAAAGCGGATAATGGAAGTTAAGACTGCTACAAGGACGAAATCTCACAGCGATGGGCACCTACACATCACCTTCATCCACCGGCGATTGCAGCAAGATGTAGTTTTCGCATCTCGTAATCACAGGAAAAACAGTGAAGACTATCAGAAAGAAAGGGAGAGAGAGTTATTTTTTTGATGTGTAAGAAAACTAATTAATTAATGTTTATTGTCGGGTAGAGCAACTTTCGCACTAATTAAATCTATTTTCTTACCGGCTCTGGTTCTTAAAATGGGAGACTTGGAGTTTACATTATTGTTTTTCTTTCTGTTCATGTATACATGCGAAGCACATTTAAATACAATTTTTACCCTCGATTAACTAAAGTAATTTTCAATCAATAAAAAAAACTATATTAAGAGGCGAAATAAATGGTATATGTAACTTCCAGTGCGCTTCTGAACTATATGCCATGACCTTTTTGCCAAAACATATGAAACAGAATTGGGAATAGTCCTCGTTGAATAGTTGCTTGCACTCGCAAGCACGAAAGAAGTTATGAGTTTTATTCAGTTCAGGAAAATACTGTGTATAACCTCCACCCATATTATAGCGCGTACGTCTTTCTCCGGGGAAGATCTTTTTCTACTCTCGAAAGAAGATGAGAAAATATCTACTTCTTTCACAGCAACGCTTATCTAACAATGCTTCACGATTTATGAAATTGATAAAAGTATCTTTCACGAACGCATCTGTAAATATGGATCTGTGTGTGTGGAGGCAGCTTCCGGTGAGATTTATCTGTGCTCACTAGTTAGGGATTGCGTGACGGTACTTCCAGAGAACATACTCCTAAATATTCTGCACAAATGTGAAAACTATGCCGAACCATTCAATAAATTCAGTACTTGCAACCGCCCTGGACTATTGCAATCCCTAGCAGAGAGACGAAAATGTGTTGGATGGATGCGTGCATCGCTAGGATTTTATTTTCTCCTTCGAGCCGTGGTTCATTTCATTGCCACAGTGTCACGGTAGCAATCCCTCCGGGGCACTTTATTTAAAACGAACATGATGAATAGCTATTACTGCAAATATTTTTCACAAACAAGAATTTTCTCATCATCCCCGACCTGTGCGTTTTTTATCATTTTTTTTCGCTTCCCCTCCGGCCATACGATGCATCAACAGGAACAAGCGAAGGCAATGCATAAGTGCAAGTTCCAGAGTTACCAGCGAGTTCTTTGAGAGCAGTTTGCACCAGATCCACTCGTTGGCCTTCGGTTGTGGGTGGGGGATGAAAGCAAGATAGCAAGAGAGATGTCGTGATTTGATCGACGGCGTGCACCACAGAAATTGTTGGGAGAAAACAAAAAAATAGCTAAGGCGAATATTATGGAAATCTTTCAACCAGTTGGTGATTCAGATTTATGCACGTTTTCTGATTGTCACAAATTCTTCTTTTGCTATTTGAGAAAATTGAATTCGAAGTGTACTCTCAGCTAAACTCTAGCACTGATAAGGCTGGTGGTGCCGTAACACTTTGATAAGAAAGCCGTTCCTCCTATTTTTAAGATCGCTTCTTCGTTGACTGTTTTTGTGAAGATGTTAACAAATTGGGAGCAATTAAATGTTCGCGCTGTAGCATTCAGGGTGTATTTAAATCAAGTTAAGTAGAAAGCGACTGGGCGTAATTTTGCATAGTTGAGATCACATAAGAGGCTATTAAAATTAGAGGATTTAACTTCAAAGAATGATCAAATGTCCTATTCAGTATATGCTTGGTTCTATTAGTTTATTAGATGATAGAGTGATAAAATAGAACATATAAATTGATTTATAATGTCTGCATTTCAATAGGTTTCAATCGAAGCGACACTTCTCTTCCAAATTACCCGAAAGCATTCCGTTTCTGCCCTTTGAGGGAAAGTAGCACAAATTTTGAACGTTTTCGCTAGCTCTGAACAAATAATAGAAAGAATATTTTTGCTATCCATTATTTCATTATCTGTGGATTTATCTTTTAACAATACAACAAGAACTAAACGGAAAAAAAAATAAATTGGAATAATCACAAGTTGGTTAAGTGAGGGTGTTAAAAAAAAGTTGTGCCATCGCGTACACGATTTCAGCCCTTCTGGATATCAGAAACAAAAAATCGAATAAATCTTTATATTAGGCTGTCAAAAAAGTCCTGCGGTATTTTTTTTAAATTTTCATTTGTTCATAAAATTAGTTACAATCATCTGTTTTAAGTCAAATATGCGCCGTTTTGTTCGATGACTTGTTCCCAACGAGATGCCAATTTCATAATATCCCTGTTATAAAAGCTCGCTTCCTTATTGGCAAAAAACTCGGATAGCCAATTTTCATAGGCCTCTTTTGTGGCTAACTTCTGACTACCTAGCTCGTTCGCCATGGACAAAAACAGGTGGTAGTCACTTGGTGCAAGGTCCGGACTATACGGCGGATGCAAAAGAACCTCCCATTCGTGCTCCCGGAGCTTCTGGCGCGTCACCAAAGAAGTGTGTGGCCTGGCGTTGTCCTGATGGAAGACAGCGCGGCCTCTGTTTATCAAAGATGGCCTCTTCTTGCTACCTTCAAGCGGTCCAGTTGTTGGCAGTACAGGTCCGAATTGAGCGTTTGGCCATAGGGAAGCAGCTCATAATAGATTATTCCTTGACAATCCCACCAAACACACAGCAGAACCTTCCTGGCCGTTAATGAGGTCTTGGTCACCGTCTGAGCCGCTTCAGCGGGCTTCGACCACGACCGTTTGCGCTTCACGTTGTCGTAAGTGACCCACTTTTCATCGCCAGTCGCCATCCGCTTCAGAAACGGGTCGATTTTGTTGCGATTCAGCAGCGATTCACATGCGTCGATGCGGTCAAAGATGTTTTTTTTTGCGTCAACGTGTGTGGCACCCATACATCGAGCTTCTTTGTGAATCCAAGCTTCTTCAAATGGTTAATAACGGTTTGATGACTTATCCCCAGCTCTTGGCCGATACTACGGCTGCTACTATGCCGGTCTTTCTCGGCTAATTCAGCGATTTTGTCGCAATTTTCGACGACAGGCCTTCCGGAGCGTGGCGCATCTTTGACGACCTCTACACCAGAACGAAAACGTTTAAACCATCGTTGTGCGGTGGAAATGGAAACTGTATCGGGTCCATAAACTGCACAAATTTTATTGGCAGCTTGAGATGCATTTTTGCCTTTGTCATAGTAGTACTGTAAAATATGTCGGATTTTCTCTTTATTTTGCTCCATATTTGCGACACTATAACTCACGAACGACTTAACCAAACAAAAAACTGTTAAGGACTATATTATAGCGCGAAAAAATACCTTTCTAACAAGCTATAGTATGACTATATACAATGAATACAACTAGAACTACGCGCTTACAACGACACCTCGCGGAAATACCGCAGGACTTTTTTGACAGCCTAATATATAAAAATGGAATTCAGTTTGTCTGTCTGATTCTTATGGACTCGGAAACTACTGAACCGATCAACATGAAAAGTGGTATGTAGGGGTTTTTGGGGCCGGGGAAGGTTTTCGTGATAGTTTGAGACCCCTCCTTCTTCTCTAAGGAGGGACTGCCATACAAATGAAACACAAAATTCTGCATTACTCGAAAATTAATCAAGTAAATGAAACCAAATTAGGCATATGGAGGTTTTAGGGTGTAATAAATGTTTCTATGGTGGTCAGACACTCCACCCCCTCTCTTGGGGGACGCTGCCATACAAATGAAATACACATTTCTGCATTACTTCAGAATTAATCAAGCAAACGAAACCAATTTAGGCATATGAGGGTTTTAGAGTGCAATAAATGTTTTACAGTGGTTAGATACTCCTCCCCCCTCTCTTAGGAGAGGGCTACCATACAAATGAAACACAAATTTCTGCATTACTCGAGAATTAATCAAGCAAATGAAACCAAATTAGGCATTTGAAGGTTTTAGGGTGCAATAAATGTTTTTACGGTGGTTAAATACTCCTCCCCCCCTCTCTTAGGTGGGGCTGCCATGCAAATGGAATACAATTTTGTGTATTACTCGAGAACTAATCAAGTAAATGAAACTAAATTAGGTATATGGAGATTTTAAGGTGCAATAAATGTTTTCGCGGTGGTTAGACACTCCACCCACCTCTGTAAGGAGAGGCTGCCATACAAAGGAAACACAAATTTCTGCATTACTCGAGAATTGATCAAGCAAACAAAATCAAATAAGGCATGTGATGGTTTTAGGATGCAATAAATGATTCTATGGTGATTAGATACTCCACCCCCTCTCTTAGGGGGGTGTAGGGGGAGGATGGATCTGCCATACAAATAAAATATAAATTTCTGCATTACTCGAGAATTAATCAAGCAAACGAAACCAAATTTGGCATGTAGAGGTTTTAGGGTGCAATAAATGATTCTATGGTGGTTAGCTACTCCTCCCACTCTTAAGGGAGTCGGTGGGTGGTGGAAACATACATTTCCGTATAATTCAAGAACTAATCCAGCAAACCGAATTAAATTTGGCATGTGGAGGTTTTATGGGGAAGAAACATTTCTAAGGTGGTTCGACACTCCTCTTCCCTCTCAAAGGGAAGAAGGGGGGAGGGGTCTGTCTTTATTCTATCATATTTTCTGTATCAAACATTCAATCCATGTAACTGAAAAACATGTTATTTGTAAGTGGTTGAAAAATCCTGAACGAGAATTATGTCTGAAAATAATCTGATATTATAATAATGAGTTTTGGGAGAAGCGTTCAAATAAGAAGAGCAGAAGATCGAGGTAAAAGGTAAATTCAACGGGGTCGATTAGAAGATCAATCAATGAACAGTTCTGCGATTGGACTCATTCGCTTGCGTTTAGTAAGAAAACAGTTCTGCGATTGGACTCATTCGCTTGCGCTTAGTAAGAAAACGTGATTGTTTGAAGGTATTAATAACAATAAACAAATTTTGGGCGGAACGAAGTTTGCCGGGTCAGCTAGTTCTAAATAAATAGAGATTCCGCTATCGCATGGACCTCGGACAAGTCAAGACAAATTTTTGTGACAAAATGGCGGCCGTTTGAAAAAAAATTGCTTTCTTGCTTTTTGTATAAGAATTTCGATTTATTAAAAATTATTAAATTTAAAAATAATAATTTTTCGTTGATTCATGCGATAATGATATGTGTAAAGATTTACGCACATCAAATTTGGAATAAATCGGTTCAGTCGAACATGAGATATCGTGTACGCCAGTTTGAAAAAATATAGTTTCGAGAAAAACACGTAGTACTAGTTTCGATACCGCATCACTAAAATGGCTATAACTCGTTAACCGTGCTATACTCGCGCATAGGTCTGATAGACCGAGAATCAATGAGGTGATTGAATTAAATGAATATTAAAACTAAATGAAGTTAAAGAAAAATTATTTTCCAGAGTTTTTTCATTCAATTATATCTTTTTCTTCCAATAAATACTAATAACGCCTAAAATTACACAATAGTAATGTTACAGAGACACACACAGTCTGAGAGTATACGAGTTACGATTTTTCGCGGGAGTACAGGAGAGTTAATAATAGGGTTTTTGAAAAGTCCTTTCTAAAAGTCCATTTCTTTCTTAAATGTCTAAAATTAAGAAATATGAAGAAAACACGATTTCCAAATTTCTAGACTTGAATATCCCCTGAATCAAGTTAGGAAACACTCGATGAAGCCTCAGTTTAGGTTTAGGAAACTAGAAAGAATCATACAAAACTAATTATGGTAAAAACGAGCGGTTTTCGATGATTCGTGGTGCATACATTTTTGATAACATATTACAGCCATTCCACAAACTAATATGCCTTTTTGCATCAGGTTGATAGAACAGAAAAATAATTAAAAATCAAGCGAAAAAACAATTTTTTTCTCGCGTAGCTTGTAACTAATGTTGTGTCAAAAGGATTTCTCAAGGTTTGGTTCCTTTACAAAATCACAACGAAAAATATGGGTTCATTTATCAAAATTGGTTGATTTCAGTACCATTTTTTTAAATGAAAAACTAAAAGGCTTTTAAGATGTTACCATGTAGTTTATACCGAATTGCATAACAAACTTGATTGTTTCTTTCAACCAAATTAAAGCTCTCTAACTGCTTTATAATTTGTTCTATGACACCCGACTCCTATCTTTTTTAATTTCACTACAAATTTATTTTAAACAATTTCTGGTAAGCCTTCGCTCAGAACCGTGAATAACACGATTTTTACTCATATTTTCACTCGCACAGGGAATCGGTCGAGCAGAGAAAGCGGAACGAAACAATCTTAAAAGATGTGATAAGAGTACTGGTAAGTTTCTTCTGTTTTTTTCAAAAATTAATGCTTTATGCTACAGAAATGGTTACAAATTTAATATTCAAAGTATTGCCCATCGCTAGTCACAACTTTTTCCCATATTTCTGGTAATGCACGGATCTCTTTGCGGAAATAATCGGCCGGTTTGTCGGCTAACCATGAATCGATCCAATTTTTGACTTAATCAAAATTGGAGAAATTCTGGTCAACCAGGCCATGTTGCATCGATCGAAAAATGAAATACGGCGGGTGGGATAGGACCTCCCATTTCAGCTTTTCCAAGTATGTTTTATCCGGTTTCGCGACATGCGGCCGAGCATTGTCGTGCTGCAAAATAACTTTATCGTGTCTTTGCTCGTATTGCGGCCGTTTACCCTTCAGTGCACGGCTCAAATGCATCAATTGTCGTCGGCAAAAGTCCCCCGTAATGGTTTCTTTCGGTTTTAGTTGCTCATAGTACATCACACCCACCTTAGAAGGTTAGACAGTATAAGCTTCTGGCCGTGAATATTCCGCGCGACCGTCGATATCCATACGTTGCCCGACGTTTAGGATTGTCATAATGGAACTACTTTTCATCGCCAAACGACATACGACGTCTCGTGGCTTCAATTCATACGGCACCCAATGTCCTATCTTTCGGATCATTCCCATTGTTTTTAAACGTTTGCTGAGCTACTCCAATTGTATCTGCAAGTTCTTGTTGTGTTTGTGACGGATCTTGATCGAGTAAAGCCTCCAGTTCTTCATATTCAAACTTTTTTGGCGGTCCGGGACGTTCTTCGTCTTCCTAGTCAAAATTACTTTCATTGAGCGGATTTCCTCTATTGAGCTGAGACTGTTTGAAAAAATAAAATAATGGTCGATGGGTAGTGTTTCAATGATCCCTAGAGCATAGTATATCACACCCATTTCGAGATTCCATGGATTTTTTGTCGCATGGACAGATGAAAAATGACAGAGAATTCCTCTGTATGGGAAGCAAACTAGGTTGGAGTAGCCTGGGGAAGGTATGGTTTAAATGATATAAAGACATAGAGCTTGACTGAAGAGTCAATTGGAGTTGGAGTAGTTGCTTTTTTCTATCTAAAAACAACAAAAAATCAGAAAAAGAAAAAGAAAAAAAAGGTAGTGACTAGCGATGGGCAACACTTTGAATAATAAATTTGTAACCATTTTTGCAGAATAAAGCATTAATTTTTGAAATAAAAAACGAAGAAACTCACCGGTACTCCTATTATATTGAAATAATCTCCAGGTATGCTACATTACTTGATGCATTATTGTGAGTTCTGATATTCAATGTTAGCGTTTATTATATTTAATAAAAAATTTACAGCAAAAAATACAAATATGACAATTATATTGCAAGTGGTTTGTGCGGTGGATGGTATCAGGTTATCTCGTTTCAAATACACTGGGTTTAGCATTAAAACATATGCTTTCTATATTTGTTGTAAAACATATGCTTTTTATATTTGTTTATAGCTTGCACAATGAAAAGCGGCATACCTGAAAATATTATATGCGTTGCTCTCAAACGAGAAATTTCTACAACGGTGCTATTCGTATGCCCAACCAGCCCCGCTGTTGTGTGACTAACTAGCCCCTCTATATATGAAAAAAATATTAATGAAAATTCAATAAAAATAATTTGAGGAGCGATTTCCACTAACATTCCAAAACTAATGCATACAATAATCCTTTATTTTACGTTGAACCGATTTTTTTTCTTGATTATTAGCCATTAGCCAACAAATTTTATAATGCGCAAACAGTGAATAATTTTTGGAAAAATTGGCTCCATGTTCGTATTTTTAACCTACTTAATAAAAAGTTTTTCCAATTTGCTTATTTAATTGCATCAGCAATTCGTTATTTTTCATCCATAGATCGCCAATTTTTTTTGGACGCTCAGATTTCAAGATGTGATCACTGACCTACTTACCCCTATGACCAACTAGCCCCACCCTACCCTACATAAGTTTATGAATGATCAAAATTTATCCATTCTTATGCTCTATAAAAACCAAAAGTGTTCTTGTAGCATCCCGTAACATCATTGAATCCCGTGGCCGAGTGGTTAGCGTCATAACTAACATGCCGGGTGTTCGGGTTCGATTCCCGTTCTGGTCGGGGGAATTTTTCGTCAAAGAAATTTCCTCCGACTTGCACTGTGATCACGCGTATTCTAGAGCTTGCCACTCAGAATGCATTCAAGGCGTGTTATTTGGCATAGAAATCTCAACTAAGTACTAAATGACGCAAGTAATACTACGTTGAGACGGCGAAGTTCCTCTAGGAACGTTAGTGCCATTGAAGAAGAAGAAGAACATCATTGAAATTATTTTCATGAATGCTCAATAAACTTAGTGATATTTCCAGCTGTATGGAGAATTATAACAAGCCGACAACGTACGCAGTATTCAAACATTGAAACCATCAAATACTGACTGTATTGGCCTACCGCAGTATCATAGTTGATATATTAAATTTAAATGTTGGAAAATCTAGACAATTTCAGAAATTGATGTAACGGAATAATTTCTCCGTATCCATTTGTGTTGAACGAACGAACTGTTGGGAATAAATAAAAGTACGGTCAAATGCATAATTTTGAGCTGTGGGAAAAAAGGTGATCCCAATTGTATTACTGAAATTGGACCCCGGATGTCGACACCATGCGGACCCAGGATAAGAGAACAAAATAGGAAAACGAGTATAATCCTGTTTTGAAACGAGAAGCAACATTCTTTCACATCATTAACTCAATTTACTAAAGGATGACACGCTTCAAGCTGGGGGAAAGTGTGCAAAATGGAATAAAAGAGATAGCTCAGGCACCGGCTGAGCGCAGAAATGCTGCAGCCAGCTTCAGATTTCCAATGTTCCAGGGACTCTCAACCCGGCAGATATAACGTAGGCGATGCCTGCCTCGCAATGGGATATGATGTGTGTCTGGAGAGCTCGGAGTTGTTTTCATGCCGGATGTAAGTTTGGTTCAACGGATGCTTTCTAAGAGGATCTTCCTTCAGGCATCCTTCAGCAAATTCAAACCCATCCTCAGCAAAAGCAGTTGATGATGATTCACATTCCTTGCAGCCTCCGAGCAGTGCTGGAGATGCCATGACGATGCATTTCATTTTCCACAAAGTGCAATTTTGTCCCTAACTTAGCGCGGGTTGGAGCATTTATACACGTTCGAATGATTGGGTGAGTGTGTGTATGGTGTAGCAGTAACAGAGAAAAGAAAGGAAAATAAATAAGGAAAACTTATTCGAAAATGCCATCGTAGCCAAAACGATATTACAACATTGCAGCTCATCAAATGTACAGATATTCATCCAATTCATGTTTCGAGAAACTGATACCGACGATACTTTTCGATGAAGTAGAACAAACGATAAATATGGGATCATTATGTTTGAAAAATATTATAAATCCCAGTGCTGATTCTGCCAAAAAATATAAATGATTAAATGAAATTACACTGCATTTGGATTACATTTGATATAATTTACATTTATACATTTTATTGTATCTAATTTAATTTAAAATATATTTTTATTAATTTATTTGAGGGTTTGCATTCCCTCTATATGGCATGGTATAGATACGTTTAGATAATGACCTGAATTGTTTTTTCAACGCGGATTCGATGTCTGCTTTTTTCTTTCAATTTGCTGACTGGTTTGGTTTGCTAATATAACAGAAACAAATTTTTTTTATCAAAAAGATAAAAGTGACAGTAGAGTTATTTTTTTCCAATTTTGGCTATTCTTCTCCGATCCTATAATCATCAAATCCATACTATCGTTATCTAAAATATAAAAATTACAATCCCAATCCGAGACACGACCGCTTGGGACGTACGACTACGCAATATTTTTTTTAATTTGCTGGTTTACTATTTCGGATATTTTTTGCGAATACGTCAAAATTTCATAAATAACTCTTTAGTAAGAAGTTCCAGGGATTCTCAAAATGTTTAATGGCTTGCGTGGTTTTGTAGAATCATTTCGAGAAGCAACGATTCTTTCTTGCCTTTGCAAGAACAATACACTAATTGGATATGTCGTAATTTGTTTCTTTGTATCAATGCACGAGTTAAATATTTTCTAGGGTTTTCTTTTTTGGAATAAAAGTTCGACTGCACTTGTCGGTGATGAAGTTAAGACTATTTTATTTCATCTCTCCAGGCTATATGTAAACTAACTGATGACAGTCCCGCGGTGGTTGTCCACTCAGCAGAAATGATGTTTGTTTATCTGCGGCGGCTCATATCGCTTCTCATGCGATACGCGATTATGCTGACGATGGGCTGGTTGTGTCTAGGGTTCAATCGTTAACTCACGCATTGTACTGAGTATTTCGAGAGGCATCTTCCGTGCATCGCCATCGCCAGTATATTTGCAAAGCGGATTTCCACAGGTACATCGATTTGGAAGTCTGTGTTGGGGAAACCGTAAATTGGGCCAATCAACACTTGGCAGTTAGGGCGTTTAGATAACGCTTGACATTTTACAGTTATTCAATTGTTCATCTCATGAAAAATTACATTTCATTGATTGTGATAGACGCACAGAAATATTTCCTATCACTTGATGCAAACATCTTTCCGATCTGTTAAGAAATGTTCGAGTTATAAGCATTCGAAATACGGGTAGGGTTAGCACACAAATCGGCAGAACAAATGTATGGGAATAAAGGAAGTTCTTCCTGTTTTCATGAATTTAAACCGTTTAGAGATTAGCGAATTGTAATGTATAACATATCAAACAAATCTTAGAGAATTTCCGATTCGATTGGTATGCAAATCATGAAAATTCGTTCACAGTAAAAATAGTTATTAACGTTATCTTTATTTCATAAAAACGTGACCTATTTGCTGATTTGGCACCCTTCCTCAATTGGAATAAAAATTGAGAGGGAAATCAAACTATACATTGAGGGGAATTAGAGGGAATGATTCTTAGTACTGTTTTAGCAGTGTCCACGATAGAATTGCATCATTGTAATAATATAATATTTGGGTTGTACGAGGTCTGTTCAAAAAGTATCGCGACTTTCGAATTTACGCGGGTTACGTATATTCAATTCTAGATTTTTTTTGTGGCATTATGTTGCTACTCATGTCTCTCACTTATGCTAACAAGCACGGCTATTTTGAATGTTCAGTTAATTTTTGACAACTGCTGTTCTTACACGTGTTTTGGTTCAATTGTGTAAAGCTCGTTTACATCAAAAGCAACACAAATACTTCGAAAATAAGACCCTAACATACCTTAGATAAATTATATAACGGCGCTATCGTTATAGTGTTAAGGATGACAAGTGTGATATAGTTCTTGGTAATAAAATATCGCGGTGATTCAAGTATTGAAACGAACTAAAAAACCTACTAGGTAATTAGCAAATTGATTTTGGGATGTAACCATTAGTTTTTGCTGTATCGGCACGAGTTGGTCAAAATTTAAACATCCTAAAGTATGTGTCACTTTGATATAATTCCACACCTTCTTATACCGGTGAATAGAAAGCCTTTCGATGCATCGCGAGAGCATTGCGGTATGAAATTCCAACTAAATTTGGGAATGCTTCAGTGACGACATCGTTGCCAAAACCTGAACGAATTTATCCGCCCTATGAGACTACCTACTAATGTATGGTAGCGTAATCCGTTCGATGTGCGAGTAAATGAAGATTTTCAGCAGCTGGAACGATAACGTGTGTCAACCAACGAGTGAAAATTTCTACCACAAGAGATAGTTTTTTTTATTCTGCAAAATGCAAAATCCCCGTTGTAGTATCCAGGTGTTCATCGTAGAAATTACCGTACACACAAGATAATAGTGTCTAGCATTACATCCGCTTAAGAGTGTTCGACACGCTTAAATCCGCATATCTACTTACATCAGCAAACACGAGAAGTAGAGAGAAGCTGTCGTTCCGATCGAGTAATGTTGAAATATACGTTCCTATTGTGGGACCGTCGATGGCGATGACAAGCGTGTGTGAATAGCGGCTGTCGACTCATATGGTGTTTTTGAGATATTGGGTGTTATACCTAACTCGTTCCGTTTATTTTTGCATGAAAAACGCATTCACTAGAATAATAACATAAATTAATACATTATTTAAATATTGGCCATCGCTAGCCACCACTTTCTCCTATTTTTCTGGAAATTTACGGATTCAGTAGTGAAAGAAGAGTTCATGTTTTGAAACCAAGGATGAATCCAGCCAATTTTTGATAGCCTGTTCTAAAGTAAGGCGTACTTCACTCAAAACGTTCTGTATCGATGTCGACACCTCACGATTTAGCTAAAATCAGCTGTCGCTGTGGACTATTTATAGTAACTTGAGCCATATTATGGAAACAGAACAATTTATGTTTCATACTCAATATAGTAGATAGAAGATTTTTTACGACGATAGGAACTTTTTGCAATTATACTGGTACTGTTTCGCCAAATTACCAATCACTCAAAAGCAATAATTTAAACATTTACCGAGTGAATAAATGTTTTCCCTTTCGATTTGCTCTGCGATCTTCATCTACCGAAAACTGAACGCAGCTGCGAGCCATATTTCAATTTTTGTTCTGTTGTCATGCGGATCGGTCGCATCAAGAACTTTCAATTCAGAATGTATGCTCACAACATACAAAAACAGGCGAAAGGATTCATTTGCAAACTTCAGCTCCATCCTTGCACAAAAATTGCAAACGACAAGGGTACAAACAGATGTTAATTGCGATGAATATTCTAGTCTCTCCAGCGAGCAGTCAACAGCCTTTCTTTAAGTTAAGAATCAACATTTCCCAATTACAGTTCATGAAGACTACTAAAGAGTTGGTTTTGACCATCTAATTCAGCTATACTCAACCTGCAGTTCTACTGGGTGGCACGCCTGGTCAGTTTCCATTTTGTGTAACATGTGTAACAATCACGAAAACTTAAAAAAATATTTGGGAAACATAAGTTAGTTGTCTAGTTAAGTGGTATTAGTAGATTAAAAATCTATTAACTATATTTAATCCGACCATTAGGGGTAATCCTGTCGACATTTTAGTGAATTAAAGAGTGTTTTAACTTCCGCAGTTCATTCACCTCTAGCCTTAAAAAAGGCCAATTTGAAAAACCAAACCCGGTCTTGAGAAATACCATATGGAAAATTCTGTTGCCGTCCGGTCGCTAGCTGGATAACTGATGAAACCTCAATGACTAATTTGTGCTCTTTTTTAATCGATCATTCAATTTTCTTGATTTCAATCATTGTTTCCGGGTTAGATGTAGTGTAAGGTATTTTTCAGCGTTGAGAGCTGTGCTGTCCGGTGGAGAACTGAAAGTAAAAATTTGTTTCTATGCCACTGCTTACGTCTCTACCACCACACAATAGATTCAGTTCGGACTTTCTTTTGTTGTTCTGTGTCTTCTGAAAAGTTACGTTCTACGTTAGAGGTGTAACAGATACTGCAAAACTATTTCAGTATCAGTGCTCTAGAACAGTCAACAGTATATGATGAAGCTTAGAATCATCTGACATTCTCCTCAAATTACTTCGCGATGAGTTCGCGCTCGTCACTGGGTGGAAACGTTCATTGTTCGGCCATTGTAATTGTTATGAAATAAATTTATTTAATATTTGTGCTCGCCGGCAATAATTTCGTAGGTTTACAGGGTATTCAATAAGTTCGAATACTAGTGTGTCATCGTTGGGTAGGTGCACACCATGTGCATTCTGTGTACTGGTATTGGTGTCAGATTTAGCCTCACATATAGGCTAACCGACGCGCATGGTGTCGACTTGAAATTCCACGGGATGAAGCAAAATTCGGTACCAGGAGACGGGCTCGGCCAAGGACCGTGTGAGATCCAGGCGATCGCGTTCGGCAAGGACGCCAGCAGCCATAAAGGTAGTGAGGGAGCCAGTTCGTCGAAAAATGAACCGCACGATTCGGAAGACCGCAACTGACCTGGATGTGTCGATCGAGACTGTCCACACCATCATGACGAAGAACCTGGGATACAATCCGTACAAGAAACGCAAGGTTCACTGGGTAACGAAGACTACAACGAAGAAGAGGCTGGACAGAGGCAAACTGATACGGCAAACGCGGCACGCAGGTCAGAAACGCATGTTTTCTGATGAGAAACTCTTTGTCTTGCAACAGCCGCACAATGTCCAAAATGATCGATTGTGAGCGCCGACGTTGGTCAGCATCACCACATCCAACATGAACATCCCGCGGTTCCAGAGCGTCGCGTCGGTGATGGTTTGGGGGCCGTATCCAGGCGTGGGAAACTCCCACTGATGTTTATCAAGAAAAACGTGAAAAACAACGCCGCGTACTAACGGGTGTCCAATAAAAAATGAGAATGATTTCAATACCTTTCTGAGAAAAAAGTAAGGAGTGTAAATTTTTTTCTCACCAAGAGAATTGCTCTCTGGGCTTCCAAGAAATGGATTGCTAGATTCCTTCGTTTGTGATGGTCGACGAGAGTTATTTTCCGCTGTCAAAGTTCCACATTCCCGGAAATGACCGGTACTATACCAGCGACAAGGTCTCCCCTCCCGGGGTGAAGTACAGATACAAGCATGAGTTTGAGAAAAAAGTAATGCTGTATATTGCAATCTCCGAAAGAGGGATTCGGAAGCCCTGGTTGAACTGCAGCAACCAAAAACCAGACGGGTTTTGTATACCCAAAATTATCAATAGGCTCGAGCCTGAATAAATAGATCTCTCTTGCACGATCCATATTGAGGATTGTGTTAGTCATAAATAGATAGGTCTGGTTAATCTTGAATAAACAAAAAACATCTTTATCGCACGATCCTTATTGAGGATCGTGTGAGTCAGTTTTATGATAAGGCCGGTCGATGCCGGGCCTAAATAAAAACATCCCTCCCGCACGATCCTTGTTTGTGGATCGTGTGATTTATAGGTCTAGTTTTAAGATAGGAATTTTTGTTTATGTTTTGGTGTTACGATAGCGGGGAGCTTATCGTAAGTTCGTTTTGTTCATTATAAACAAAGTAGGTTTCGTTAAGATGATTCAGAAAAATAAAAGGGGGTCGGAAGTTGAACGTCGAGAAGAGCAGTGGTGTCTCTCGATAGAGAAGAAAGAAAGCCTAAGACCGCTAGGCAACGCCGTCTCATGTGGTGACAGCGGTAAAGCTGAAAAGTTGGAAGTCATTTTCTGACTGATGAGTCGTAGTGTGTGGAGTGCGGGAAAAGGAACTGGGTCTCGCTGCGCGTGCCAGAAGTGAAGCCGTGAAGAAGAAGAAAAATTGCTCCGTGCAAAAGAAGACTAGGGATAAAATACGCGACTCTCTCTTTTTGTATTAATTTTTTATGATTTCCCATCCAAAAAAAAAACAAAAAAAAAGGTTCTCAAATGGGGATCAACATAGGGTAGGAGCCTGCCTGTTGGTCTCAAATGTTCCTATCTCACGCCTCCACGAAGATCATATGACGACATTTTTAGATCGGGCGTGAACTGGAAACACACACCTGGTCTTGGCTCCGAGAACGGGTGTCGAAAGTGGCTAAGTGAGGGGGTGCGAGCGAGTCAGAGCGCTATATCTCTCCCGGGGAAGGCCTCCCGGGTCATGGAGGCCTTGCCAACCCGTTGTCTCCCGGGCAAAGGAGATACACCCAATAAAATGGAGCTACGATCACGAAGAGTAATTAGAATGCGATCACCCGAGGAGGGTCCCCGAACTGGAGCTGGTCCTGGAACGGGCGTAAGAGCGAGCGGCCAGCGGCTGGAGGGCGATGTGCAAGAGCGGGCCACCAGCCGGGTTCAACCCGAAGAGCTACCGCCACACGGAAACAGCAGCCATCGACATCACCCAAGAAACGCTGCGCCTACGAGACGTGTTGCGACTGCCAGACGACAGTCGTCCACACTTGTGGGTACCACTAGGCGCCGGATCATGTGGACACACGAAATGAATGAATTCGTGATCCGCGCCTATTACATCTGCACTGCTTTGGAGACGGACATGAGCGGTCGCCCTCGAATACTAACAATGTTCGAGGAAGCGTATCCAGAGTTCGTCGGGAGGCTTGATCAGAACGCGATGAAAGCGAGGCGTAGAGCGATAGTACGCAACAACATGCTCTCCCAAACGCAAATCGACGAGATCAAGCAGCAGGTGCAGAGAGAAATAAGCTCCAGGAACAACAGAGCAAGCGATGTGTCGAGACGAAGTTCAGTACGGCTGAGCAATTCATTCGCGAGTGGGGCACGCGAATCAGCACCAGTGGAGGCCACAGTACTACAACCCCCTGAGCCGGAAGACCCACAGCCAGATCAACAACTACTACGTGATCTGGTCTTCCACTACGACGAGGCGATCTCACAGTTCCGCGACACAGACCCATTGTCGCGCCCCAGGATCCCGAAGTTGCAGCATTCCCGCAGGCTGACAAGTGCAGTAAAGCTCATGAACGAGCACGTTCTTCCGCTGCACTTGGTTGATGCTGAGAACATGGAGGAGCTGCAACTGAAAGTTTACTGTGCTGCTGTGGCGACCACCAAAAGTTTAGGATACCGTATTAGGCCAAGAGGCGGACTGCTCCAACATCTCCGTGAAAGGCGTGAGCCTCCATGGCGAAGGAGATCCTAAACGGATCCTAAACAAGCGCGCCGCAATTGGAAGACTGATGGCGTAAAAAAGAGGCAGCAGATCGGCGAAATTATGTCGCCAAGTTGCTGTGATCGTGCGGCCTACTGAACTTCGCCAGCTGGGAGCTCACCAGCTGACGGAAAAACTCGACACACTGGTACAGCAATTGAGCGTCCTAACTAAAAGGCTGAAACGTTACTCTGACTCTGCAAAGCGCCAGGAACAAAATCGGATGTTCAGAGATAACGAAAAAGCGCTCTACGACCACATTAGCGACGAGAAGCCCGACTACCGCGAAGGTTTGCCAGATATTAGCGATGTGACGAACTTCTGGGCTGGTATTTGGGAGACCCTAGTACAACATCGCGACGGGCAAATGTGGTTAAGACGGGAGGAGGAGAGTTGTGGTGAAATTGGAGAGATGCCAGCTATCATCGTCGAAGAGAACGATGTCCGCGAAGCCTCGCGGTACCTGAGGAACTGGGCAGCACCGGGCCCCGATGGTGTTCAGAACTTCTGGCACAAGAAGCTGACCGTCGCACATCAAAAGATAGCTGAGTGCTTCAACAAGGTGCTACGTGACCCACACAACCTCCCTGAATTCGCCACCCGTGGCGTCACATTACCCCTCCCGAAAGACATCAACACATTGAACCCATCAAAGTACAGGCCGATAACGTGCCTATCGAGTCTGTACAAGATATTAAGCAGCATCATAACCGCCAAAGTTTCTGCCCACTGCGAACAACACCATATCATCGCAGAAGAGCAGAAAGGATGCAGAAAAAATACGCCATCATCGACGCAGCCATAGTCGGCCAGGCGGTTTATAACCAGCGGAACCTAAGCATGGCCTACATCGATTACAGGAAGGCTTATGACTCCATACATTACGCCAACCCTCCTGCACGGGCAAGCATGCTAGACATATCACTTTGCTCTTCTTCGTTATCCCTGGATTGCACGTGGAAGGTAATCCAAGATCCCCACGGTAGTGATCACTTGCCAATAATTTTATCGATCGCCAATGGATCAGGTTCTCGTGAGTCAGTCGATATTGCGTATGACCTCACGAAAAATATTGACTGGAGAAAATTTGCAGAAATCATATCTGAAGCACTTGTTTCAATGCATGAACTTCCTCCACTCGAAGAGTATAATTTTATATCGAGTTTGATTTACGAAAGCGCACTTCAAGCTCAAAAGAAACGTGTACCTGCCACCACTTTCCGACGTCGTCCTCCATCACTTTGGTGGGACAAGGAGTGTTCAAAGGTCTACCTTGAAAAATCATCCGCTTTCAAAAAATTCCGGAAAACTGGACTAGTGGAATGGTTTCGAAAGTACCAAGCTCTAGAAGCCAAACTAAAAGGTCTGATTAAAGCAAAAAAGCGTGGATATTGGCGAAAGTTCGTCAATGGTTTGTCAAGGGAGACCGCTATGAGCACTCTTTGGAATACGGCTAGGAGAATGCGTGGCTGGAACCATACAAATGAAAGTGAGGAATACTCTGACCGTTGGATTTTCAAATTTGCAAGAAAGGTTTGTCCCGATTCCGTTCCTGCACAAAGCGTCGTACGCGACATTCCGCTCCAATGCGACTATGAGAATTTTTCGATGGTAGAATTCTCAATTGCCCTCCTCTCATGTAACAATTCAGCTCCGGGGTCGGACAAGATTAAATTCAACTTGTTGAAGAATCTTCCCGACTTGGCGAAACAGCGTTTGCTGAACTTGTTCAACATGTTTCTGGAGCTGAATATTGTCCCACATGACTGGAGGCAAGTGAGAGTGATAGCCATACGAAAACCCAACAAGCCGGCTTGCGATCACAATTCGTATAGGCCGATTGCAATGTTATCCTGTATTCGTAAATTGTTAGAGAAAATGATTCTACTTCGTTTGGACAAGTGGGTTGAAGCGAACAATTTGCTGTCAAATACGCAGTTTGGCTTCCGCCGAGGTAAAGGGACGAACGATTGTCTCGCGCTGCTATCTTCTGAAATCCAAATCGCATTTGCTCGCAAAGAACAAATGGCTTCCGTTTTCCTCGATATCAAAGGGGCATTTGATTCAGTTTCCATGGAAATTCTCTCAGAGAAACTTCATAATCGTGGATTTTCACCAATTCTGAATAATTTCCTGTACAATTTACTGTCAGAAAAGCACATGTTTTTCAATCATGGCAGCTTGAAATCTTCTCGATACAGTTTTATGGGCCTACCGCAAGGCTCCTGCCTAAGCCCCCTCTTGTACAGTTTTTACGTCAATGATATACAGGGTGGGCCATTTAAAGTGGAAGGATTTGTTTTTGCAATAGCAAAGTAAAGAAGTGGAATTTTAACAAAAAAATTTTGAAATTCATTTATTTTGGTCCAAGGAGATTTGTTCTAACTACTTTTTGATTATGATATCTCGTAAATGACCGCCTCTGGCCTTGACCGCAAAATGTGCCCTTTTTTCGGCATTTTCCATCACTTTGCCCAATGTTTCGGCCGATATGGCAGCAATTTCTTGTCGGATATTGTCTTTTTGCGCAGCCAGGGTCCTTGGTTTACCAGTGTATACCTTGGATTTTAAATATCCCCATAAAAAAAAGCCAGGAGGCGTCAAATCAGGTGATCTCGGTGTCCAGTCATAATCGCCGTTTTTCGATATTAATCTTCCGGGGAACATTTCGCGCAATAATTTGGTCGTGGCAGCCGCTGTATGGCATGTAGCGCCGTCCTGTTGGAACCAGTAATTGTCCAATTCATTTTCACGAACAAATGGCAATAAAAAGATGCCTAACTCTTGCGAACGATGGCGACCTGATGTCGATGGAGTCTCTGCAACACTGGCTCGAACGGCATCAATATTCTCGTCGAAACGTCTTGGTCGTTGTCTGGACAGATGACTGGCATTACCAACACTACCAGACGATATAAATTTGGCATATAATCGACGTATAGTGTTGTCTCCAGGCGATGTTTTAACTTTATTTTTATTTTTCCACGCACGTTTAGTTAACACAATTGAGAAGTTATTTTGAATGTACAGCTGAACAATTTCAGCGCGTTGTTTAGGTGTGTATTGTTCCATGGTTAAAATTGTACTGAAATGACGCTTCCAACGCGGTATGACATTTGTTAATCTGACATCTCTGTCAAAAGTTATGGGGTTGCCAGATGCTTCCACTTTAAATGGCCCACCCTGTAGATGATTGTCTAACTAGAGATTGCACGTTGAGACAACTGGCAGACGATGGAGTTATTTCCATCACGGGTACTAATTCCGCCGTTCTGCAAAAATCCTTGCAAGATACCCTGAACAACCTGTTCACGTGGGCTCTCAAGCTGGGTATCGAATTCTCTACGGAGAAAACCGAAATGGTCGTTTTGACGTAGGACTACGTCTTTTATTTCTATACCGGGGTGTAAAATCAAAGTTTCGAAAACGAAAGCGTTACGCCGGAGACCGAGATTTTGAGCGTTAATAGCTCCTAAACAACTGAACGAAATGGTATGATAAACACTTCATTCGATAGATAAAATGTCTACGCGTTCTATACTTGTTACTTTCTGATCCAAAAACTTGTTTCAATAGTCTTAAAATTGCTTTCAAAACAGGCTATTGAAATCACCAATCGGTATATAAGCGAGCGCCGCTCGGAAATCCACTCAGTTCAAATTGAACAGCGATTGGAGCATGTTGTCGCTGTTGTGGTGAAGCTCTTCGTTTATCATGAAAGCGCGAATGAACGGTGTCACCAAGAGCCTGTTTGTGCACCTTAGGCCAGAAGGGAATCCATCAGGAGGAGAGTGATGCCACAAACTCTTCCCCGGGAAGATCTCGAAGCAGCCGCTACACACACACACACACACACACACACACACACACACACACACAGCCGTGGAGTTGCCGGCCTAGAATAGCACTTCGGGTCTTGGTCCCTGTCCCTGTCGTATGAGGCGACTAATCGGGTGACAACGCGAGTAAGGGCGCGGTAAAGCCTATTGGAGATTGCACGGGGGAAATACCGTGTACAGGAGCCACGAAAGGAGTGCCAAGCACATCAGGATTGACGCCAGTAAGATCCTGATTACGACATACTGGTTACGACATAGAAAACGGACACGATACGGAAACGATTTCAACACGACGCTAAAGGCTGACAGTCGTGCTATCCTGTTCCCTGAGTAAGGAAGGGTGACACCTTCCTGAAACGGCGTGTAGGCTAATAGTGCGATTGCCCCCGTCCCGGTAATAACTTGGCAAGTCTTCGGGTACGTTCAATGCTCGTCTAGGCTCAGGCACTAGGTACTAGGCGTCAGATGTCACATTCCTGACTTGCGCTGATCTGGCTCTGAACACGGTCCCTATGAAGGACCGTGTCAACCCCTGCATGGCCTCACTGCTTGCATAGACAACCATGGGATCACTGATAGCGACTATGTACAACGAGCGGAGATAGCGGCCCGAAGTTGGGACCCAACAGACATGAATATCATCGAACAATTCAACAGACGAAACGACGGTAATGAAGACACACCAACGGGAGAGGCGAGCGTGTTCGCAAGGAGCGGTAAGCTCCAGAGATCACCAATTCGCAACCAGACAACCATAGCGAATCCTATAGGACACCAACAGCATCCACAACAAGGAGAGACTAGCCTGATACAAGTGCATAAAGCCAACACCACCACTTCTTTAGAAGGGCTGCAGGTCGGGAGGTCAAGCTTGATGGAGGTCAAGAAAAAAGTGAACGAGCTCTACGAGTTCATTAAGGACAAAAACAATGTCCATACTAAGATCAAACATTTAGTCACAAGCATCAAATCCGCCGTTACGGCTGCTGACCGCGAACAGAAGGAGATGATCACGCGAGCAGAGGTTGTTGAAAAAGCACTCGCTGAAGCAAGGGAGAAGATGTCCGTCGAGATACAGGAGACGCCTAAGACGCCACGAAACCCACGATCGGACAAAAGGAAGAGGGATACCCCAGGGGATGAAGAAGACCTGAAGAAGGTTAAAAATGACAACCTGGAAAACAAAAAGGAAGGTGAAGGCAGTGGATGGCGAACTGTCGAAAAACAGACGGAGAAACGGAAGAAGAAAGAAGAAAAGAAGAAAGGTGTGCAGGAGACAAAAAAAAAAACCAGGCCCAGACGCGAGCGAAGTAAGGGAGATGCTCTGATCGTCGAGGTGAAGGAAGGAGTGACTTACGCATCACTCCTGCGGAAAGTGAGAGACGATCCGGAGTTGAAAGAACTGGGAGAGAATGTGGTGAAAACCAGGCGCACCCAGAAAGGAGAGATGCTCTTCGAGCTCAAGAGGGATCCGGCGGTCAAAAGTTCAGCCTTCAAGGAACTGGTTGCGAAGTCGCTCGGTGAGGAGGCGAAGGTGAGGGCTCTATCCCAGGAATCAGTGGTCGAATGCAGAAATCTCGACGAAATCACGACAGACGAGGAGTTAAGGCGCGAGTTAATAGAACAGTGTAAGCTGGACAATACACCAATGACGATCCGTATGAGGAAGGCGTATGGTGGCACGCAGACGGCGTCGATACGGCTCTCAACAGTCGCAGCCAATAAGATGGTAGAAACGACCAAAATAAAAGTTGGCTGGTCGGTTTGCTCGCTGAAGATGGTGCCCCGGGTGACCAAGCGGATGGAGCGATGCTTCCAGTGCATGGGCTTTGGACATCAGGCAAGAAGCTGCACAGGCCCCGACAGGTCTGAACTGTGCAGGAGATGCGGTGAGAAAGGGCACGTTGCGAGAGACTGCACGAAGCAACCGAAATGCCTGCTCTGCAAACCAGAGAACGGCAGCGACCATGCGACAGGAAGCTTCAAGTGTCCCTCGTATAAGAAGGCGTTAGCAGAATCGCAGTAACGGAGATAATTCAGATCAATCTGAACCATTGCAACACAGCTCAGCAACTGTTGTGGCAGTCGACAACAGAGACAAAATGCGACGTTGCAATCATAGCGGAGCCGTACCGAGTACCCCGTGATAATGGCAGCTGGGCGACGGATAGCTTAGGGATTGCTGCAATACAGGTGATGGGCAGATATCCTATCCAGGAAGTGGTTGGAGGTTCACATGAAGGTTTCGTAATCGCCAAAATTAATGGAATCTTCATGTGTAGTTGCTACGCACCCCCGAGATGGACAACTGAGCAATTCCACCAGATGCTAGACGCAATGACCGAGGAACTAATCGGCAGAACACCGATCGTCATTGGAGGCGACTTCAACGCGTGGGCGGTGGAGTGGGGAAGTAGATGCACCAACATCAGAGGGTACAGTCTACTGGAAGCTCTAGCAAAGCTGGAAGTAACGTTACTAAACGAAGGTACCACTAGCACTTTCCGGAAAGATGGGCGCGAATCCATCATAGACGTTACTTTTTGCAGTCCGTCGCTGTTGGCGAGTACGGAGTGGAAAGTGTGCGAGTCGTATACGCACAGTGATCACCAGGCGATCCGGTACAGAATCGGTCAACGAAACCACGTGCTAGTTCGGAGGACAACAAGCGGTGAGCGGAAGTGGAAGACGAATGCTTTCGACAATGACCTTTTCGTCGAAGCACTTCGTCTAGCAGGCGGAGCTTCAGATTGGAACGCAGAAAAGTTGACAGATCTACTGGTGAGAGCATGCGACACTACCATGCCGAGGAAAGTTGTACCAAAAAATGGAAGACGCCCAGCTTACTGGTGGAACGACTCTCTTCGCAACCTTCGCGCTAGCTGTCTTCAAGCCAGAAGACGCGTTCAGAGAGCACGAAATAGCGCTGATAGAGAGGAACGAAATACGGTGTACCGAGCAGCTAGAGCCGCCTTGAAACGGGGAATTACACTGAGCAAAGCGAACTGTTTCAAGGAGCTGTGCCGAGATGCAGATGCCAACCCATGGGGCAACGCGTATCGAGTCGTGATGGCGAAGATCAGAGGACCTGTGACGCCCGTCGAATCGTGTCCCGAGAAGCTGAAGGTCATTGTGGAGGGTTTATTTCCGATGCATGATCCTACGATATGGCCACCGACACCGTACGCCGAAATAGCTACCGAACGTTCTCAAGTTTCCAGTGAAGAACTGGTAGCAGTGGCGAAGAGACTGCAGGTAAACAAAGCGCCCGGCCCCGACGGAATCCCCAACGCGGCCTTGAAAACGGCGATTCAGGCGTTCCCGGACATTTTCAGGATAGTGCTACAGAAATGCTTGGATGATGGTCACTTTCCTAAGAAATGGAAGATCCAAAAGTTAGTGTTGCTGCCAAAACCAGGAAAGCCCCCGGGGGTACCAACATCCTATAGGCCTATATGCCTGCTGGATACTCTTGGGAAACTCTTGGAAAGGATTATCCTCAACAGACTGACGAAATGTACGGAGAGTGACCATGGTCTGTCAAAGATGCAGTTTGGATTCCGGAAAGGTAGGTCCACCGTTGATGCTATCCGGACAGTGGTTGAAAAGGCAGAGAAGGCGTCACAGCAAAAGCGGAGGGGCGACCGACATTGTGCTATAGTAACGATCGACGTGAGGAATGCTTTCAACAGCGCTAGCTGGGAAGCCATTGCCGAGTCCCTACACCGTATGAAGGTTCCTGGGTACCTGTGCAGAATTCTAGGAAGCTACTTCCAGAACCGCGTCCTAGTCTACGAGACGAGCACGGGGCAGACAACGTTGAATATAACGGCCGGAGTACCACAAGGCTCTATCCTGGGCCCAACGCTCTGGAACGTAATGTATAACGGAGTACTGAATCTGAAGCTTCCCAAAGGCGTGGAGATCGTGGGCTTCGCGGATGATATCGCTCTCACAGTGGCAGGCGAGACACTCGAAGAGGTGAAGATGCTTGCAATCGAGTCCATCGTCTCAGTAGAGAACTGGATGCAAGCAGCGAAACTGCAGATTGCTCATAATAAAACGGAAGTATTGTTGGTGAGTAACTGCAAAGCCGTGCAGCGAGCGGAAATCACAGTCGGGGAACACGTGATAACTTCTAAGCGTAGGTTGAAATACTTGGGAGTTATGATCGACGACCGGCTGAATTTCAACAACCACGTCGACTACGTCTGCGAGAAAGCAGAGAAGTCCATTAGCGCGATAGCGAGAATAATGCCGAATAACGCAGGACCTTGCAGTAGCAAAAGGCGTCTCCTGGCTGCTGTATCCTCGTCCATACTGCGGTACGGAGCACCAGCCTGGTCGGCGGCTCTCGAAACCCACCGGAATCGTAGAAAACTGGACCGTACGTTTCGGCTCATGGCGATGAGAGTTGCGAGCGCGTATAGGACGATCTCGTTGGAGGCAGTCTGCGTTATCGCCGGCATGATCCCTATTGGCATCACTCTGGCGGAAGACAGAGAGTGCTACAGACGAAAGGAAATCAGGGGTATCCGGAAAACAGCGAGAGTAGAATCACTCTTGAAGTGGCAGCAGGAATGGGACACGGCGGAGAAAGGCAGGTGGACGTATGGGCTCATACCGGTACTATCGACCTGGCTGAACAGGAAGCACGGGGAGGTGAATTTTCATCTGACACAGTTCCTGTCTGGACATGGCTGCTTCAGGCAATATTTGCACCGGTTCGGGCACGCAACGTCGCCACTCTGTCCGGAGTGTGAAGATGTGGAGGAAACACCAGAACACGTGGTATTTGTGTGTCCCAGGTTCACCGCAAGACGCGAGGGGCTGCCTGCCCTTCATGCCGGGAACATAGTAGAGAAAATGTGTCGCGACGAGGGCACCTGGAACGCTGTGAACAGTGTAATCATACACATCATGTCCGAGCTACAGCGGAAGTGGAGGGCCGACCAGCGTAGTAATAACCCCTGACCATAGAAGAGGAACAAATGCGGGGGCTGTTGCAAAGTGTAGTACCCCACGAGAGTCGTTGTGACGGAGTGCGCGTTATGTTGGAGGGCACTGCCTAATCGGCGCTCCGTTGGGAAGAGAAATCCTGCGAGGGTGGCTGTGACGGGGCGCGCGTCAAGTTGGAGGGCGCTTCCTAATCGGTTCACGTCTCGACAGGTGAGAAACCCCGCGAGGGTGACTGTGACGGGTTGCGCGTCAAGCTGGAGGGCAATTCCTAATCGGTACACGTCTCGACGGATAAGCGGAATCTGGAGAGCAGGGTCAAGAAAATGCTGGCAATGCCTGTTGGTGGATTGAGAGAGGAACATTGCGAGGGTCGTTTCGGCGGAGCGAGAGCCTAGGAGAGCATCATCAAATCGGTGGGTACCCCCACGAGAGTTGCTGTGACGGAGTGCGCGTTATGTTGGAGGGCACTGCCTAATCGGCGCTCCGTTGGGAAGAGAAATCCTGCGAGGGTGGCTGTGACGGGGCGCGCGTCAAGATGGAGGGCGCTTCCTAATCGGTTCACGTCTCGACAGGTGAGAAACCCCGCGAGGGTGACTGTGACGGGTTGCGCGTCAAGTTGGAGGGCAATTCCTAATCGGTACACGTCTCGACGGGTAAAAGGAAGCCTGTGCTGCGGATGTGCGTGGCGGAGTACAACGGAAACGTAAATGAGATGTATAGAGAAAAAGGGAAGGATCAACGCTAGTTAGCGTTGAAAACTCGTGAAGTGCATGAGCACAGCCGCCCCCTGAAGTAGTCGCCTAGATGTGGTCCCGGGGGGAATGAGGCTACGAGTAGAGGGCTTGGTTTTTGTGGGTGCGATCCCCACTCGACGTCTGGGTTATCCCTTCCCAGATAAGGCTGGAAGAGCGTTCCTCACCTCTATAAAAAAAAAAAAAAAAAAAAAAAAAAAAAAAAAAAAAATGTTCTCAAATGGGGATCAACATAGGGTAGGAGCCTGCCTGTTGGTCTCAAATGTTCCTATCTCACGCCTCCACGAAGATCATATGACGACATTTTTAGATCGGGCGTGAACTGGAAACACACACCTGGTCTTGGCTCCGAGAACGGGTGTCGAAAGTGGCTAAGTGAGGGGGTGCGAGCGAGTCAGAGCGCTATATCTCTCCCGGGGAAGGCCTCCCGGGTCATGGAGGCCTTGCCAACCCGCTGTCTCCCGGGCAAAAGAGATACACCCAATAAAATGGAGCTACGATCACGAAGAATAATTAGAATGCGATCACCCGAGGAGGGTCCCCGAACTGGAGCTGGTCCTGGAACGGGCGTAAGAGCGAGCGGCCAGCGGCTGGAGGGCGATGTGCAAGAGCGGGCCACCAGCCGGGTTCAACCCGAAGAGCTACCGCCACACGGAAACAGCAGCCATCGACATCACCCAAGAAACGCTGCGCCTACGAGGCGTGTTGTGACTGCCAGACGGCAGTCGTCCACACTCGTGGGTACCACTAGGCGCCGGATCATGTGGACACACGAAATGAATGAATTCGTGATCCGCGCCTATTACATCTGCACTGCTTTGGAGACGGACATGAGTGGTCGCCCTCGAATACTAACAATGTTCGAGGAAGCGTATCCAGAGTTCGTTGGGAGGCTTGATCAGAACGCGATGAACGCGAGGCGTAGAGCGATAGTACGCAACAACATGCTCTCCCAAACGCAAATCGACGAGATCAAGCAGCAGGTGCAGAGAGAAATAAGCTCCAGGAACAACAGAGCAAGCGATGTGTCGAGACGAAGTTCAGTACGGCTGAGCAATTCATTCGCGAGTGGGGCACGCGAATCAGCACCAGTGGAGGCCACAGTACAACAACCCCCTGAGCCGGAAGACCCACAGCCAGATCAACAACTACTACGCGATCTGGTCTTCCACTACGACGAGGCGATCTCACAGTTCCGCGACACAGACCCATTGTCGCGCCCCAGGATCCCGAAGTTGCAGCATTCCCGCAGGCTGACAAGTGCAGTAAAGCTCATGAACGAGCACGTTCTTCCGCTGCACTTGGTTGATGCTGAGAACATGGAGGAGCTGCAACTGAAAGTTTACTGCGCTGCTGTGGCGACCGCCAAAAGTTTAGGATACCGTATTAGGCCAAGAGGCGGACTGCTCCAACATCTCCGTGAAAGGCGTGAGCCTCCATGGCGAAGGAGATTGGAGCAACGGATCCTAAACAAGCGCGCCGCAATTGGAAGACTGATGGCGTACAAAAGAGGCAGCAGATCGGTGAAATTATGTCGCCAAGTTGCTGTGATCGTGCGGCCTACTGAACTTCGCCAGCTGGGAGCTCACCAGCTGACGGAAAAACTCGACACACTGGTACAGCAATTGAGCGTCCTTACAAAACGGCTGAAACGTTACTCTGACTCTGCAAAGCGCCAGGAACAAAATCGGATGTTCAGAGATAACGAGAAAGCGTTCTACGACCACATTAGCGACGAGAAGCCCGACTACCGCGAAGGTTTGCCAGATATTAGCGATGTGACGAACTTCTGGGCTGGTATTTGGGAGACCCCAGTAGAACATCGCGACGGGCAAATGTGGTTAAGACGGGAGGAGGAGAGTTGTGGTGAAATTGGAGAGATGCCAGCTATCATCGTCGGAGAGAACGATGTCCGCGAAGCCTCGCGGTACCTGAGGAACTGGGCAGCACCGGGCCCCGATGGTGTTCAGAACTTCTGGCACAAGAAGCTGACCGTCGCACATCCAAAGATAGCTGAGTGCTTCAACAAGGTGCTACGTGACCCACACAACCTTCCTGAATTCGCCACCCGTGGCGTCACCTTCCTCCTCCCGAAAGACAGCAACACATTGAACCCATCAAAGTACAGACCGATAACGTGCCTATCGAGTCTGTACAAAATACTGAGCAGCATAATTACCGCCAAAGTTTCTGCTCACTGCGAACAGCATCACATCATCGCAGAAGAGCAGAAAGGATGCAGGAAAAATACGCATGGCTGCAAAGACCAGGCCATCATCGACGCAGCCATAGTCGGCCAGGCGGTTTATAACCAGCGGAACCTAAGCATGGCCTATATCGATTACAGGAAGGCTTATGACTCCATACCTCACTCGTTTCTCGTCCGGGTATTGGAGCTCTACAAAATTGATCCCTTCGTCGTTAGGTTCCTGCAGCATGCGATGAGGCAGTGGAGTACGTCTCTGCACCTCAGTGATGGGGAAAATGTGTTGCAGTCTAGAACGCTGCAGATAAAGAGGGGGATATTCCAAGGCGACTCTTTCAGCCCGCTTTGGTTTTGTCTGGCATTGAACCCCCTCAGTAGGACGCTCAATAGAAACGGTCATGGCTATAAAATAAGGTATGGCGACGGCGCCCACGAAGAAGTGACCCATACCTTCTACATGGATGATCTCAAGGTCTACGCTGATTCACGTCAGCGTCTAGGTGTAGCTATCCGGGTTGTCGAAGACATAAGCAGGGACATTTGCATGGAGTTCGGCCTCGACAAGTGCCGCTGTGTCCATCTGCTGAAAGGGCAGCTTACCGAATCCGGAGGTTACGAGGTCTATGACGGCGAGTTCATAAGAGACATGGTTCGTGGCGAATCCTATAAATATCTTGGATTCCGACAGCTCACCGGGATTCGCCACTCCGACATCAAGACGGAGCTGCGAGACAAGTTCTTGAGTCGAGTGAACTGTGTCCTGAGGACTTTCCTCAACGCGGGGAACAAGGTACGCGCGATCAACACATTCGCGGTTCCCCTGCTGACCTTCAGTTTTGGTGTAGTCAAATGGAGCAAAACTGACCTAGAGGACCTTGAGAGGAGGATGAGGAAAGCATTTAAAGAGGCCGGAATGCACCATCCTCAATCGGCACTGGAGAGAGTTTCACTGCCACGCAAAGAAGGGGGACTTGGAATAGTCGACATATCTGCACTGTGTGTTGCCCAGGTACGACAACTGCGCGAGTACTTCGCAGAACGCGCCAACCAAAACGCGCTATACCGGGCTGTCTGCGCCGCCGACAGAGGATACAGCGCTCTGCACTTGGCGCAAGCGGAGTACCAACTCAACTGCAATCTGCAGACAGTGGAGGAGAAGATTGCAGCTTGGAAGCAGAAGGCAGTGCATGGTGCCCACCCCCATCAACTGGACCGGCCACACGTCGACAAGGCCGCATCTAATCTGTGGCTAACGCGTGGTGAACTCTCTTCAGTAGTAGAAGCCGACATGATAGCCATCCAGGACAGGATAATGCCGACGAGAAACTGCAGGCGGTACGTCTGGCATCAAGACGTTGATGACATTTGCCGGATGTGTCATCAACCAGGTGAAAACATAGAGCACATTATGGGAGGCTGTCCCGTTTTGGCCAACGCAGCCTACACCGAGCGCCACAACAACGTGGCCCGTATTGTTCATCGACAACTGGCGCTCCAATGTGCTCTACTGGAAGACAACGTACCAAACTACCGGTACCTGCCTGCACCTGTCCTGGAAAATGACCGTTTCAAGCTGTACTGGGATCGCACTGTTCTGACCGACCTCTCGATCCACCACAACCGGCCAGATATAATGGTTTACGACAAGAGCGACCGCAAAGTCACCATCATCGATGTCGCTATTCCACTGAACCAGAATCTGGAGGAGACCCACGGTCGCAAAATCTGCAAGTACCGACCATTGGCCGTGGAGCTCAAGGAACTGTGGGGGCTAAGGGAGGTCCCAAGAATTGTTCCAGTCGTTCTCTCTGGAACTGGAATTGTCCCGAAGACACTTCTGGAAGCGCTAAAGGTGTTGAATATGGAGAAGGAATTGGCCGGCATCCAAAAGTCGGTCATCCTTAGCACCTGCGCGATTGTCCGACAATTTCTCGGTCAGGACTGAAACAGCACGAGCATGCAGATACGTGCATTCCGCAGAGCCTAGTCCCCCTTTGGCATTCAGAAGCCCGGGGGCAGGTGAAAATTCTGGCTAGGTTCGCCTAGTTAAGAAGTGAGATAAGTCTGCCAAAAAAAAAATGGTTCTCAAATGGGGATCAACATAGGGTAGGAGCCTGCCTGTTGGTCTCAAATGTTCCTATCTCACGCCTCCACGAAGATCATATGACGACATTTTTAGATCGGGCGTGAACTGGAAACACACACCTGGTCTTGGCTCCGAGAACGGGTGTCGAAAGTGGCTAAGTGAGGGGGTGCGAGCGAGTCAGAGCGCTATATCTCTCCCGGGGAAGGCCTCCCGGGTCATGGAGGCCTTGCCAACCCGCTGTCTCCCGGGCAAAGGAGATACACCCAATAACATGGAGCTACGATCACGAAGATTAATTAGAATGCGATCACCCGAGGAGGGTCCCCGAACTGGAGCTGGTCCTGGAACGGGCGTAAGAGCGAGCGGCCAGCGGCTGGAGGGCGATGTGCAAGAGCGGGCCACCAGCCGGGTTCAACCCGAAGAGCTACCGCCACACGGAAACAGCAGCCATCGACATCACCCAAGAAACGCTGCGCCTACGAGACGTGTTGCGACTGCCAGACGACAGTCGTCCACACTTGTGGGTACCACTAGGCGCCGGATCATGTGGACACACGAAATGAATGAATTCGTGATCCGCGCCTATTACATCTGCACTGCTTTGGAGACGGACATGAGCGGTCGCCCTCGAATACTAACAATGTTCGAGGAAGCGTATCCAGAGTTCGTCGGGAGGCTTGATCAGAACGCGATGAACGCGAGGCGTAGAGCGATAGTACGCAACAACATGCTCTCCCAAACGCAAATCGACGAGATCAAGCAGCAGGTGCAGAGAGAAATAAGCTCCAGGAACAACAGAGCAAGCGATGTGTCGAGACGAAGTTCAGTACGGCTGAGCAATTCATTCGCGAGTGGGGCACGCGAATCAGCACCAGTGGAGGCCACAGTACTACAACCCCCTGAGCCGGAAGACCCACAGCCAGATCAACAACTACTACGCGATCTGGTCTTCCACTACGACGAGGCGATCTCACAGTTCCGCGACACAGACCCATTGTCGCGCCCCAGGATCCCGAAGTTGCAGCATTCCCGCAGGCTGACAAGTGCAGTAAAGCTCATGAACGAGCACGTTCTTCCGCTGCACTTGGTTGATGCTGAGAACATGGAGGAGCTGCAACTGAAAGTTTACTGTGCTGCTGTGGCGACCGCCAAAAGTTTAGGATACCGTATTAGGCCAAGAGGCGGACTGCTCCAACATCTCCGTGAAAGGCGTGAGCCTCCATGGCGAAGGAGATTGGAGCAACGGATCCTAAACAAGCGCGCCGCAATTGGAAGACTGATGGCGTACAAAAGAGGCAACAGATCGGCGAAATTATGTCGCCAAGTTGCTGTGATCGTGCGGCCTACTGAACTTCGCCAGCTGGGAGCTCACCAGCTGACGGAAAAACTCGACACACTGGTACAGCAATTGAGCGTCCTAACTAAACGGCTGAAACGTTACTCTGACTCTGCAAAGCGCCAGGAACAAAATCGGATGTTCAGAGATAACGAAAAAGCGTTCTACGACCACATTAGCGACGAGAAGCCCGACTACCGCGAAGGTTTGCCAGATATTAGCGATGTGACGAACTTCTGGGCTGGTATTTGGGAGACCCCAGTACAACATCGCGACGGGCAAATGTGGTTAAGACGGGAGGAGGAGAGTTGTGGTGAAATTGGAGAGATGCCAGCTATCATCGTCGAAGAGAACGATGTCCGCGAAGCCTCGCGGTACCTGAGGAACTGGGCAGCACCGGGCCCCGATGGTGTTCAGAACTTCTGGCACAAGAAGCTGACCGTCGCACATCAAAAGATAGCTGAGTGCTTCAACAAGGTGCTACGTGACCCACACAACCTCCCTGAATTCGCCACCCGTGGCGTCACATTCCTCCTCCCGAAAGACAGCAACACATTGAACCCATCAAAGTACAGGCCGATAACGTGCCTATCGAGTCTGTACAAGATATTAAGCAGCATCATAACCGCCAAAGTTTCTGCCCACTGCGAACAACACCATATCATCGCAGAAGAGCAGAAAGGATGCAGGAAAAATACGCATGGCTGCAAAGACCAGGCCATCATCGACGCAGCCATAGTCGGCCAGGCGGTATATAACCAGCGGAACCTAAGTATGGCCTACATCGATTACAGGAAGGCTTATGACTCCATACCTCACTCGTTTCTCGTCCGGGTATTGGAGCTATACAAGATTGATCCCGTCGTCGTTAGGTTCCTGCAGCATGCGATGAGGCAGTGGAGCACGTCTCTGCACCTCAGTGATGGGGAAAATGTGTTGCAGTCTAGAACGCTGCAGATAAAGAGGGGGATATTCCAAGGCGACTCTTTCAGCCCGCTTTGGTTTTGTCTGGCACTGAACCCCCTCAGTAGGACGCTCAATAGAAACGGTCATGGCTATAAAATAAGGTATGGCGACGGCGCCCACGAAGAAGTGACCCATACCTTCTACATGGATGATCTCAAGGTCTACGCTGATTCACGTCAGCGTCTAGGTGTAGCTATCCGGGTTGTCGAAGACATAAGCAGGGACATCTGCATGGAGTTCGGCCTCGACAAGTGCCGCTGTGTCCATCTGCTGAAAGGGCAGCTTACCGAATCCGGAGGTTACGAGGTCTATGACGGCGAGTTCATAAGAGACATGGTTCGTGGCGAATCCTATAAATATCTTGGATTCCGACAGCTCACCGGGATTCGCCACTCCGACATCAAGACGGAGCTGCGAGACAAGTTCTTGAGTCGAGTGAACTGTGTCCTGAGGACTTTCCTCAACGCGGGGAACAAGGTACGCGCGATCAACACATTCGCGGTTCCCCTACTGACCTTCAGTTTTGGTGTAGTCAAATGGAGCAAAACTAACCTAGAGGACCTTGAGAGGAGGATGAGGAAAGCATTCAAAGAGGCCGGAATGCACCATCCTCAATCGGCACTGGAGAGAGTTTCACTGCCACGCAAAGAAGGGGGACTTGGAATAGTCGACATATCTGCACTGTGTGTTGCCCAGGTACGACAACTGCGCGAGTACTTCGCAGAACGCGCCAACCAAAACGCGCTATACCGGGCTGTCTGCGCCGCCGACAGAGGATACAGCGCTCTGCACTTGGCGCAAGCGGAGTACCAACTCAACTGCAATCTGCAGACAGTGGAGGAGAAGATTGCAGCTTGGAAGCAGAAGGCAGTGCATGGTGCCCACCCCCATCAACTGGACCGGCCACACGTCGACAAGGCCGCATCTAATCTGTGGCTAACGCGTGGTGAACTCTCTTCAGTAGTAGAAGCCGACATGATAGCCATCCAGGACAGGATAATGCCGACGAGAAACTGCAGGCGGTACGTCTGGCATCAAGACGTTGATGACATTTGCCGGATGTGCCATCAACCAGGTGAAAACATAGAGCACATTATGGGAGGCTGTCCCGTTTTGGCCAACGCAGCCTACACCGAGCGCCACAACAACGTGGCCCGTATTGTTCATCGACAACTGGCGCTCCAATGTGCTCTACTGGAAGACAACGTACCAAACTACCGGTACCTGCCTGCACCTGTCCTGGAAAATGACCGTTTCAAGCTGTACTGGGATCGCACTGTTCTGACCGACCTCTCGATCCACCACAACCGCCCAGATATAATGGTTTACGACAAGAGCGACCGCAAAGTCACCATCATCGATGTCGCTATTCCACTGAACCAGAATCTGGAGGAGACCCACGGTCGCAAAATCTGCAAGTACCGACCATTGGCCGTGGAGCTCAAGGAACTGTGGGGGCTAAGGGAGGTCCCAAGAATTGTTCCAGTCGTTCTCTCTGGAACTGGAATTGTCCCGAAGACACTTCTGGAAGCGCTAAAGGTGTTGAACATGGAGAAGGAATTGGCCGGCATCCAAAAGTCGGTCATCCTTAGCACCTGCGCGATTGTCCGACAATTTCTCGGTCAGGACTGAAACAGCACGAGCATGCAGATACGTGCATTCCGCAGAGCCTAGTCCCCCTTTGGCATTCAGAAGCCCGGGGGCAGGTGAAAATTCTGGCTAGGTTCGCCTAGTTAAGAAGTGAGATAAGTCTGCCAAAAAAAAAAAACACTTCTGCACTGTGTGTTGCCCAGGTACGACAACTGCGCGAGTACTTCGCAGAACGCGCCAACCAAAACGCGCTATACCGGGCTGTCTGCGCCGCCGACAGAGGATACAGCGCTCTGCACTTGGCGCAAGCGGAGTACCAACTCAACTGCAATCTGCAGACAGTGGAGGAGAAGATTGCAGCTTGGAAGCAGAAGGCAGTGCATGGTGCCCACCCCCATCAACTGGACCGGCCACACGTCGACAAGGCCGCATCTAATCTGTGGCTAACGCGTGGTGAACTCTCTTCAGTAGTAGAAGCCGACATGATAGCCATCCAGGACAGGATAATGCCGACGAGAAACTGCAGGCGGTACGTCTGGCATCAAGACGTTGATGACATTTGCCGGATGTGCCATCAACCAGGTGAAAACATAGAGCACATTATGGGAGGCTGTCCCGTTTTGGCCAACGCAGCCTACACCGAGCGCCACAACAACGTGGCCCGTATTGTTCATCGACAACTGGCGCTCCAATGTGCTCTACTGGAAGACAACGTACCAAACTACCGGTACCTGCCTGCACCTGTCCTGGAAAATGACCGTTTCAAGCTGTACTGGGATCGCACTGTTCTGACCGACCTCTCGATCCACCACAACCGGCCAGATATAATGGTTTACGACAAGAGCGACCGCAAAGTCACCATCATCGATGTCGCTATTCCACTGAACCAGAATCTGGAGGAGACCCACGGTCGCAAAATCTGCAAGTACCGACCATTGGCCGTGGAGCTCAAGGAACTGTGGGGGCTAAGGGAGGTCCCAAGAATTGTTCCAGTCGTTCTCTCTGGAACTGGAATTGTCCCGAAGACACTTCTGGAAGCGCTAAAGGTGTTGAATATGGAGAAGGAATTGGCCGGCATCCAAAAGTCGGTCATCCTTAGCACCTGCGCGATTGTCCGACAATTTCTCGGTCAGGACTGAAACAGCACGAGCATGCAGATACGTGCATTCCGCAGAGCCTAGTCCCCCTTTGGCATTCAGAAGCCCGGGGGCAGGTGAAAATTCTGGCTAGGTTCGCCTAGTTAAGAAGTGAGATAAGTCTGCCAAAAAAAAAAAGCTGAGTGCTTCAACAAGGTGCTACGTGACCCACACAACCTCCCTGAATTCGCCACCCGTGGCGTCACATTCCTCCTCCCGAAAGACAGCAACACATTGAACCCATCAAAGTACAGGCCGATAACGTGCCTATCGAGTCTGTACAAGATATTAAGCAGCATCATAACCGCCAAAGTTTCTGCCCACTGCGAACAACACCATATCATCGCAGAAGAGCAGAAAGGATGCAGGAAAAATACGCATGGCTGCAAAGACCAGGCCATCATCGACGCAGCCATAGTCGGCCAGGCGGTATATAACCAGCGGAACCTAAGTATGGCCTACATCGATTACAGGAAGGCTTATGACTCCATACCTCACTCGTTTCTCGTCCGGGTATTGGAGCTATACAAGATTGATCCCGTCGTCGTTAGGTTCCTGCAGCATGCGATGAGGCAGTGGAGCACGTCTCTGCACCTCAGTGATGGGGAAAATGTGTTGCAGTCTAGAACGCTGCAGATAAAGAGGGGGATATTCCAAGGCGACTCTTTCAGCCCGCTTTGGTTTTGTCTGGCACTGAACCCCCTCAGTAGGACGCTCAATAGAAACGGTCATGGCTATAAAATAAGGTATGGCGACGGCGCCCACGAAGAAGTGACCCATACCTTTTACATGGATGATCTCAAGGTCTACGCTGATTCACGTCAGCGTCTAGGTGTAGCTATCCGGGTTGTCGAAGACATAAGCAGGGACATCTGCATGGAGTTCGGCCTCGACAAGTGCCGCTGTGTCCATCTGCTGAAAGGGCAGCTTACCGAATCCGGAGGTTACGAGGTCTATGACGGCGAGTTCATAAGAGACATGGTTCGTGGCGAATCCTATAAATATCTTGGATTCCGACAGCTCACCGGGATTCGCCACTCCGACATCAAGACGGAGCTGCGAGACAAGTTCTTGAGTCGAGTGAACTGTGTCCTGAGGACTTTCCTCAACGCGGGGAACAAGGTACGCGCGATCAACACATTCGCGGTTCCCCTACTGACCTTCAGTTTTGGTGTAGTCAAATGGAGCAAAACTAACCTAGAGGACCTTGAGAGGAGGATGAGGAAAGCATTCAAAGAGGCCGGAATGCACCATCCTCAATCGGCACTGGAGAGAGTTTCACTGCCACGCAAAGAAGGGGGACTTGGAATAGTCGACATATCTGCACTGTGTGTTGCCCAGGTACGACAACTGCGCGAGTACTTCGCAGAACGCGCCAACCAAAACGCGCTATACCGGGCTGTCTGCGCCGCCGACAGAGGATACAGCGCTCTGCACTTGGCGCAAGCGGAGTACCAACTCAACTGCAATCTGCAGACAGTGGAGGAGAAGATTGCAGCTTGGAAGCAGAAGGCAGTGCATGGTGCCCACCCCCATCAACTGGACCGGCCACACGTCGACAAGGCCGCATCTAATCTGTGGCTAACGCGTGGTGAACTCTCTTCAGTAGTAGAAGCCGACATGATAGCCATCCAGGACAGGATAATGCCGACGAGAAACTGCAGGCGGTACGTCTGGCATCAAGACGTTGATGACATTTGCCGGATGTGCCATCAACCAGGTGAAAACATAGAGCACATTATGGGAGGCTGTCCCGTTTTGGCCAACGCAGCCTACACCGAGCGCCACAACAACGTGGCCCGTATTGTTCATCGACAACTGGCGCTCCGATGTGCTCTACTGGAAGACAACGTACCAAACTACCGGTACCTGCCTGCACCTGTCCTGGAAAATGACCGTTTCAAGCTGTACTGGGATCGCACTGTTCTGACCGACCTCTCGATCCACCACAACCGCCCAGATATAATGGTTTACGACAAGAGCGACCGCAAAGTCACCATCATCGATGTCGCTATTCCACTGAACCAGAATCTGGAGGAGACCCACGGTCGCAAAATCTGCAAGTACCGACCATTGGCCGTAGAGCTCAAGGAACTGTGGGGGCTAAGGGAGGTCCCAAGAATTGTTCCAGTCGTTCTCTCTGGAACTGGAATTGTCCCGAAGACACTTCTGGAAGCGCTAAAGGTGTTGAACATGGAGAAGGAATTGGCCGGCATCCAAAAGTCGGTCATCCTTAGCACCTGCGCGATTGTCCGACAATTTCTCGGTCAGGACTGAAACAGCACGAGCATGCAGATACGTGCATTCCGCAGAGCCTAGTCCCCCTTTGGCATTCAGAAGCCCGGGGGCAGGTGAAAATTCTGGCTAGGTTCGCCTAGTTAAGAAGTGAGATAAGTCTGCCAAAAAAAAAAAAAAAAAAACACACACACACACACACACACACACACACACATACACGCGCGGAATTCTTTCCGTTTGGATGCCATTCAGCATCGAGAAAGATCCGGAAAATAATTTGCCAGTTCCTCTGGGAATTTTCAAAATATAATCATGTGAAAGAGTTTAATTGAATGTTTTCTATCCATGTTACACTGTGACCAAATATGTTTCAATCAAGTGCTATTAACAGGTGGTTATCGAGTTGGCATTAACCACTGGTGGGCTTCCAGTATCGAGGAAAATGTGGAAATATCTAATCGTTACTGAAAATAATCTGCCAGTTCCTCTGGGAATTTTCAAAATATATTCATGTGAAAGAGTTTAATTGAACGTTTTCTATCCATGTTACACTGTGACCAAATATGTTTCAATCAAGTGCTATTAACAGGTGGTTATCGAGTTGGCATTAACTACTGGTGGGCTTCCAGTATCGAGGAAAATGTGGAAATATCTAATCGTTACTGAAAATAATCTGCCAGTTCCTTTGGGAATTTTCAAAATATATTCATGTGAAAGAGTTTAATTGAATGTTTTCTATCCATGTAACACTGTGACCAAATACATTTGGTTTTGTGGTTTTTCAATCAATCGCAATTAACAGGATAGCTTCAGAAGATTATTCTTCCCCATCAGTAGGATATTTCCGTATCCAATATTGTATGCGTCCGCAATCGATTATTGCTCAGTCGCCGAAAGTTCCGAGCTCAGAGAGTTCATTCCCCTCTAGTTTGCCTTCCAAATTGCCATCGTAAACCACACCTTCTCTCGATTCAATCACACACAAAAAGCATACTTAAGCGATATTCTGGTGGTGAGACACATTCATTTTTCGTGAGGACATCGACAAGACAACATCGTTGCCTAACGTGCTGGAGGAGGTGGACGGCGAAGGATCGACACATACACGCGCAGAACTCTTTCCGTTAGGATGCCATTCAGCATCGAGAAAGTTCCGGAAAGATCTAATCATTGCTGGAAAATAATCTGCCAGTTCCTTTGGGAATTTTCAAAATATATTCATGTGAAAGAGTTTAATTGAATGTTTTCTATCCATGTAACACTGTGACCAAATATGTTTCAATCAAGTGCTATTAACAGGTGGTTATCAAGTTGGCATTAACTACTGGTGGGCTTCCAGTATCGAGGAAAATGTGGAAATATCTAATCGTTACTGAAAATAATCTGCCAGTTCCTTTGGGAATTTTCAAAATATATTCATGTGAAAGAGTTTAATTGAATGTTTTCTATCCATAAAATATCCATATAATACATTTGGGTTTGTGATTTGTCAATCAAGTACAGTTAGCAGGTTAGCTTCTGAAGATTATTCTTCAGAACAAGGTTTTTCGTATCCTATATTGGATGCATAAAACCTTGTACCTCCAACGTAACGCTCTCGTTTTCGAAGTCTCCCAAATATTCATTTATTCATTCATTCAGAATGGATTTAGATTCAACTTCAAACAAATGATCTCTAAATCAACGATAGTGCTACGTCACCCTTGCGGTTATACCATAGATATAACCCACTTCCTGTTTTTTCTAGGAAGCACGAACCCGCCCAATTCCAGCTTCACCTATCCGACAAAACGATCAGGCACTCGATGTTTTTCAAATACCTTGGAGTATATTTTGACTCTAAATGTACCTGGGGAATACACATTGCGTATTTGAAACAGAAATGCCAGCAAAGAATCAATTTTCTCCAAACAATAACCGGAACATGGTGGGGTGCCCATTCAGGAGACCTCATTCAGTTTTTGCTTCCGATCAGCTGCCAGGATTCATATTCTCAAGCTGGAGAGGATACAATATCGTTGCTTGCGTATAGCCATGGGGTGTTTGCATTCGACACATACGATGAGTCTCGAAGTCTTGGCAGGAGTACCCCCGCTTACTCTTCGGTTCACAGAATTTTCCTACAGATTTCTCATCCGTTGCAAGATCATGAATCCATTGGTGATTGATAACTTCGAAAATCTACTCCAGCTGACTCCTCAGTCAAGTTTTATGTCTTCATACCATGAGTACCTTACCCACGACGTGCACCCTTCACCAGGCATCTCCAACCAAGTTTGCTTCCCATACTTCTGCAATTCCTCTGTCATTTTTGATCTGTCCATGCGACAAAGAATCCATGGAATCCCAGATCATCTACGCTCAGATTCTATTCCGCCGATATATTCGGCAGAATATGGGGGTAAAGTTAGATCTGATAATATGTTCTTTACTGACGGTTCATTCATAAACGGGTCCACTGGCTTCGGCATCTTCAATGAAAATTCCAGTGCCTCTTTCAAACTCAAAGATCCTTGTTCCGTGTATGTCGCTGAATTGGGTGCGATATACTATGCTCTAGGGATCATTGAAACACTGCCCATCGACCATTATTTTATTTTTTCAGACAGTCTCAGCTCAATAGAGGCAATCCGCTCAATGAAAGTTCATAAACGCTCATCTTATTTCCTAACAAGAATAAGACAACTATTGGGTGTTTTGGTCGAAAAATAATTCAAGATTACCTTAGCATGGGTTCCCTCTCATTGCTCGATTCCGGGGAATGAGAAGGCGGACTCGCTAGCTAAGGTGGGTGCTTCAGAAGGCACACTTTTTGAAAGGCAAATTGCTTATAACGAATTTTTTCACATTCCTCGTCAGCACACGCTCGTAAGTTGGCAGCGCATGTGGAGTGGAGATGAGTTCGGTCGTTGGTTACACACGATTATCCCTAAGGTCTCGACGAGTGCATGGTTCAAGGGATTGAATGTAGGTCGTGATTTCATTCGCGTGATATCTCGGCTTATGTCCAATCACTACAACCTAAACGCGCATCTCTATCGCATTGGGCTCGCAGCAAACAATCTTTGTGATTGTGGCGATGGCTACCACGACATCGAGCATGTTGTCTGGTCGTGTATCCGGTTCCATGCTGCTCGCTCTCAGCTCTCTAGAGCACTGAGAGCACAAGGCAGACAATCGGATATCTCCGTCCGGGATATCTTAGGTAGCCGTGATCCTGATCTTCTGCTTCATCTATACCTGTTCCTCAGAAACGCCGATGTCAACGTTTAATGATGTTTCCTTCGTTGTGTCCCCGTTTCATATCCCTCCTATCCGATCGATAAACTTTTACTTAGTCGCGGCAATACATACACACACTCTTTACAGATACACGGGCCAAAGGTTGTGCAGTCCACGGACCATTCAACAAGAGCCAAAGGTTGTACCGCTCATGACAACTCTACACGAACTGATGATTGCGCCGGCTAGTGACCATTCTTTCCTGGATTCCTCGAGTCGAGAAAGATGCACCACGCTAGATATGGATTACAGACTAGGGGGCGTTGCTGATTAATGGTCAGCTGCATCCCAATAGGAAGTATCCCGTGTCGGGCACACGTACAGAGCATTGGAGACAACAACATCCCAATTACGAAAACACTTGTAATACTAACCTCGAGCCAACCGCGAGTAATCGGTTACATATTACTAACATAGATAATAAGAAAAATTGTCAAAGTATTGGACTCCCGGCCCCGTGAGGCTAACGCCATATGTGCCTTGATAAAAATATATATTTTGGAAAAAAAAAATCACTCGTTTCTCGTCCGGGTATTGGAGCTCTACAAAATTGATCCCGTCGTCGTTAGGTTACTGCAGCATGCGATGAGTCAGTGGAGCACGTCTCTGCACCTTAGTGATGGGGAAAATGTGTTGCAGTCTAGAACGCTGCAGATAAAGAGGGGGATATTCCAAGGCGACTCTTTCAGCCCGCTTTGGTTTTGTCTGGCACTGAACCCCCTCAGTAGGACGCTCAATAGAAACGGTCATGGCTATAAAATAAGGTATGGCGACAGCGCCCACGAAGAAGTGACCCATACCTTTTACATGGACGATCTCAAGGTCTACGCTGATTCACGTCAGCGTCTAGATGTAGCTATCCGGGTTGTCGAAGAAATAAGCAGGGACATCTGTATGGAGTTCGGCCTCGACAAGTGTCGCTGTGTCCACCTGCTGATAGGACAACTTACCGAATCCGGAGGCTACGAGGTCTATGACGGCGAGTTTATAAGAGACATGGTTCGTGGCGAATCCTATAAATATCTTGGATTCCGACAGCTCACCGGGATTCGCCACTCCGACATCAAGACGGAGCTGCGAGACAAGTTCTTGAGTCGAGTGAACTGTGTCCTGAGGACTTTCCTCAACGCGGGGAACAAGGTACGCGCGATCAACACATTCGCGGTTCCCCTGCTGACCTTCAGTTTTGGTGTAGTCAAATGGAGCAAAACTGATCTAGAGGACCTTGAGAGGAGGATGAGGAAAGCATTCAAAGAGGCCGGAATGCACCATCCTCAATCGGCACTGGAGAGAGTTTCACTACCACGCAAAGAAGGGGGACTTGGAATCGTCGACATTTCTGCACTGTGTGTTGCCCAGGTACGACAACTGCGCGAGTACTTCGCAGAACGCGCCAACCAAAACGCGCTATACCGGGCTGTCTGCGCCGCTGACAGAGGATACAGCGCTCTGCACTTGGCGCAAGCGGAGTACCAACTAAACTGCAATCTGCAGACAGTGGAGGAGAAGATTGCAGCTTGGAAGCAGAAGGCAGTGCATGGTGCCCACCCCCATCAACTGGACCGGCCACACGTCGACAAGGCCGCATCTAATCTGTGGCTAACGCGTGGTGAACTCTCTTCAGTAGTAGAAGCCGACATGATAGCCATCCAGGACAGGATAATGCCGACGAGAAACTGCAGGCGGTACGTCTGGCATCAAGACGTTGATGACATTTGCCGGATGTGTCATCAACCAGGTGAAAACATAGAGCACATTATGGGAGGCTGTCCCGTTTTGGCCAACGCAGCCTACACCGAGCGCCACAACAACGTGGCCCGTATTGTTCATCGACAACTGGCGCTCCAATGTGCTCTGCTGGAAGACAACGTACCAAACTACCGGTACCTGCCTGCACCTGTCCTGGAAAATGACCGTTTCAAGCTGTACTGGGATCGCACTGTTCTGACCGACCTCTTGATCCACCACAACCGCCCAGATATAATGGTTTACGACAAGAGCGACCGCAAAGTCACCATCATCGATGTCGCTATTCCACTGAACCAGAATCTGGAGGAGACCCACGGTCGCCAAATCTGCAAGTACCGACCATTGGCCGTGGAGCTCAAGGAACTGTGGGGGCTAAGGGAGGTCCCAAGAATTGTTCCAGTCGTTCTCTCTGGAACTGGAATTGTCCCGAAGACACTTCTGGAAGCGCTAAAGGTGTTGAACATCGAGAAGGAATTGCCCGGCATCCAAAAGTCGGTCATCCTTAGCACCTGCGCGATTGTCCGACAATTTCAGTCAATTGAAACAGCACGAGCATGCAGATACGTGCATTCCGCAGAGCCTAGTCCCCCTCTGGCATTCAGAAGCCCGGGGGCTTCTGAAAAATGAAAATTCTGGCTAGGTTCGCCTAGTTAAGAAGTGAGATAAGTCTGAAAAGAAAAAAAAAACAGTAGAGTATCCCTTTCCGTGTTTGTTTTCTCCAGCCAGCAATCAATTAATCAATCGGCATATGGTTATAGTTTTGTGTTACTTTATTGATAAACCCTAGAGTGTCGAGAGAATAAATTCCGTCATCATCCCGTGGTGAAGAATACTGTGGCAGGTCGGCATCTACAGTTTGCTATAGTTTAACAAAATTCCGGTGAATTGTAAACTCAGAAAAAAGAAAAACACTTGCCAAGTTTTCTCAAAAAGTGTGGGAAAAGTGTTGATACTCCTAAAGTTACAAGAAAAAGAAAAAAAAAAGTCCAAGGCTGACTCTGGATAAGTGAGCGAACGGTGCATTAGTGTGTGAAAACGAGCATAAGAAGGAAAAAGAAACTGTTCGGGGGGAATTTCCCAACAATATTTTATAAATTATCAAAAAACGTATTTTTTTTCCTCTATCTGGCAACGAATCGCTTAGTGTCGGTATCAGTGAAAAAAAAAGAAACTTTGTGGACTCTTTGTGTTTCGAAAACCGAATAAATTTTTATTCCAGTGAGTGAAAATAAAAAAAAAAAGCAACAGGACCCGAGGAATGTTCTCGTGGAGAATGAGAATGTTCCAAATGTTATTGATAAGGTGAGCTTTATTTTTTTTCTAATTTTTGTATTACAAGTACTTCGGCTTAATTGGGAATAATTTCCACATGGCCATAGAACATATAGGATTGACGCATTGATGCATATGCATTACATTCATTTTGAAAACAATTGATTTTGTGAAGACATTTCAATATAATAGTGTATGTGGATTTTTAGGAGATATTATTCCAATAAAAACCCTAATATTGGCAGAAAATATCATCAAAAAAAAAAGTAAGGCTTTTAACTTGGAGTCATTCGTTCACTCTTGTTAGCAGTGTTAGTTGTTGTCTCGGTGTTATTCATTGGTTTTTTTCTTTAATTTGAAACGAGAGAGTATTGCTGTTTGACGGGTGTACGCTACGTACGAAACGGGAAGAATATTTTGTTTTGAGCTAATGAATGAAGAAGAGGGAAATCGTGAAACAATCCAGCAGGCGGAAATATAAGATAAATATTCCTAGAGGAATATAAGTGTGTACATGAATATAAGTTTATGGCCCATTTTGACACCGAACGCTAAAATGTTCGAATTAGAAGAGGTTTTCTAGTTACATACTATTTCAAGGCTTCAAAGCTGAAATAAACATCTTGAGTAATTTATAAAAATTGATTCACAAATGAGAGTCATCCATTCTATTTTTTTTTTCTCGGCATTTGGAACTTTGTAAAGAACACCCTAACAAAACACTTTTAACAGTTCCGTTTTTGTGGAAGAATTGGGGCGGTAGTCATTCAATGAATGGTTTTTCAAGTCAATTATAATTTCTAAACTCATAAAATTTAGTTCGCTGTTGCACAATATATTCTTTCTTTATATTTATTGAAATAAACTTCAAAGGGTGTGAGTTTAAGTGGGTGAATGTTTGAAAAAGCAAACGTCGGTTAAATTATTGTAATATTATTATACAAAAATAATGAGATCGCGATGGATTTCATATCATCGTATAATCGGTTCACACGAGAAGTGAAAGAACGATTTATTTACTTCAAAAATAATATTTCTAAAGATGTTGCCGAATGGAAAGGCAAATTTGCTCCAACAGTACAAGCTGATGATAAATTACAGGTACAGGTACGATCGAAATTTGCAACAAAATTAATAATAGGATAGAATCTAAATTCCTCGCATTTGAACGAAGAATTATAGAACTAGAAAATGAGAAACACCAGATGAAGGTGGATATAAAAAACCTTCAACATGAAAAATGCCAGTTATTAAACAAACTGAGTAATTTTGGTGAAATAATTTGGACCGGGAAATTAGCGAAAAAACTGGCTTAAAATTAATAGTTGAAGAAAGGCTTCAAGATATCAGTCGGCTAGAGAAACGACTCAAAAATGAGAAAAATTCGCACTCAGTTATTCAAAGCACAAAAATCTCGCTAGAGAAAAAACAATTTTTTTTTAGAGGAAAAAAATTGAGCGCCTGCAGATGCAGCACTCCGAATCGAAAAAAGCAGACGAAATAAATACTGCCAATTGGAAAATCAGGCTCAAAGAAAGTGAAACGAAGCTTCAAAATGAAAGATACAAAAATACACAGCTAACGGAGAAACACTTGCTATTGGAAGAATACAAGCGGAAAACGTCTGGAAAAGTCGAGGAGCTGCGCACGTTGCTGCAAGAAAATAAGTCCGCTCTAGAACAAGAAAAAAGGAAAAACAATCAAGCAAAAACGCAGCTAAAAGCACTGATAAAAAGGAATCATGAACTCGAAGAAAAAAATAAAACGACAGAGAATCAATTGGAACTGTGCGCTAGTAATAACGCCGAGTTAAATAATACAAATGAGCTTTTGGACAATCGATGTCGATCATTAAAGAACGAATTGACAACTAAGGAACAAGAAAAACTATGTTTGATCGACAAAAACAATTGCTCGACGGACGAAATAATGGGATTGAAAAACTCGATTGAGGCACTGGAAAAGAAATTGAAAAATCACAATGAAACCAAAATGGAAAACCATCGTCTGAACACATTGATTGGACAGTTTCAGGTAGAATTGAACACTTTGGAAAAAGAAAAAACGGATCTTATCGTTGCTGCTAAAAAGAAAGAAATGGAAGATTGGAAGAACAACGATATGGAAACAAAGAAGAATAATGAACCAAAGAAATCAAATCTGAACAGCAGACAGGAGTCATTTATAAAAATAAGATGGTAATACCAAACAAGCTATCAAGCTAAATATCCCCAATATTTGGATATTTTAAAAAGGGGCAATGTGGGAAAATTTTCTAATTGATGTGGCTTTATTAATTTTTTTTTCTCTTCTCGAAACATAAAGTTGAATCAAAGAAAGAACAACTATTATTAACAGTATTCCATCAATTCTGTAAAAAAATGCTAATTTCGTTTGAAAAAACATTTCTATCTCCCATACTTCAATAGTATGATCAGGGAAATATGGGGAAATGCACTTATCGAATTTTAAATGTGTGATTTTGAATTTTAAACAAACACACTTTGGAAGTGGGATTTTTTATAAAATTTGCAGTAAAAATTTATGAGTAATTAGAAATGTGGGTCAAAATTATATAATCAAACATATGAAAGAAATAAAATAGCGCGACAAATGCGAAGAAAATTAATGGAAGAGGAATACACACCCTTCAAATAAATGATAATGGAAGAGGCATACAAACCCTTCAAATATATGAAAAAAGAAATAAAAGAGTAAACAAGGGGATGTTAATAAACATATTATACAAAGAAATATTTTTCATGTAGCTGTAAAAACAACAAGGTTGGTCGATAAGATGTTTTGGGAAATTTTATGGAGAAATGATAATTTTATTTTTTTTTTCATTCAGAATTGCTAAATTACAGAATTGAAGGAATTAATTTTGATTCTATGAAAATTGCGAGAGTTGTATCATATTTGCCTACATCCAATTTATAACAAGAATGAGTCCATCAATCGCAATAATAGTTTTTGAATGTACCGAAGGGCTGGAAGCCAGGAAACATACATGTAAGGGCATATAGGACTAAAATATTCACACTTTAATTTTTAAATAACTACAGATGTGGAATTATAAAAATTTATCTCATGAATTAACGAAAATTAAATGCAAGGAAACTAAAATTTGGAAAAAGAGGAATTATTACCCTCTAAATACATAAAACAAAGAAATTTATGAAAAAAAAATGAAGGTACACAAAGAACTAAACAAAGCTATGGTCGATACGGATAGAATTCAAGAAACATTTAGGGAGATACATCATTATGATCTCCATTCATCAGCATAATTACTTATAACCTCTAGTAGAAATTAAAATTGTATCTGCCCATCATAAACAAAGTTCCAAGTATTTTCACAGATCCCACCTAGGACCTACAAAAGGAGGGGGGAGAGACCGCATCCACGGTTTATTTTTAGGACTAGAACCGGAGTGACATTCCGCATCCGTGGAGAAGAAGAAAAGAGTGAGAGATGCACCAATCAACAGAGGAACGGTAAGAATGGAAGGAATGGATGGTAAAGAAAAAAAATAAATAAACAAAAATACAACCATTTAAAAAAAAAGAGAAGCAAAGCATTATGAAAACGCAAACTTTGGCGTGAAAAATAGAAAAAAAAGCATGTAAAACACATTGTTCTTGTGTTAATAATTCTACCTGAAAAAAAAATACGGCGTACAACGTGCTTGTATGGATAACGATTATAAATTATACAAGAAATTATAAAAAAAAGAAAAAAAAAACAAATATGACATGCATAGAAAAGTTATCTGAATAAGCAGATGAATATAAATACGTAGAAATGAGAGTAACCAATAATAATTTGAATATTACAAATTATAAAATCATACTAAAAAACAAAAAAAAAAACAAATTGAGAAAAAAAAAGAAACGTTATACAAAAAGAGAATATGTATGTAAACTGCACGGAAATGTAATCGAAATATGTGTAAGGTGTTGTATATAGAATGAATAAATATCACACGATGGTCGCTCTGATGGTGCGACGATGGACTTCCAACTAGGTGCGAGACGTGGCCAGGGAAGTCAAGAACAAAATTCGGCATACCGCTGATGGGAAGAGGAACGATTCGGCATCCCAGCCGGTTGTTCAGGATGGATGGACGACGAGTCATGCGGAAGGTCGATGGTCAATGGTGTTGGGTGCTGGGCAGGACGAAGCGAAAACAACAAGAAGCAATTCGGGAATCGTGACCACCATCTGATCCTAAGGACACTGAAGTGAAAGTAGTAGAATTCATGATGGAACTGGATTTCATAATTGGAGTAATGACTTTGTACACTTTACGTTGAAGTAAAAGATTACAACAGTCTAAAAAAAAATAATGATTATTTATCGCCGGAAACTGATGATAAAGAGAATAACTCGGATCCAGATAAGGATGAACAGGATCTAAAATAAGGATCAAAGATGAACTGAAGGAGATGACATTTAATGATTGGAGAGCCTAAACTGCTATAATTGCAAACACTACAACCGGAGCAGCAAATGAATCTCTAAAACTAGCCCAGAACCCAGAAACACGCAACAGTGGATCAAGACGGATGAGACGGCGCAACGCGGAAGGAGGCAAGCGGCAACTCACACCTAGTACCAGAGTACCAGAGACCAACCAATTGACGAGTCACCAGTCGACGGATATACGGAGCGGAAGAAGAGTAGCCGGTGAACAGTGAGAATCTTATATAAAATAAAAATTATAGAGTTTATGCAAATGTTTGAAAAAAAAACATATTTACAAATATATATTATATTTACAATTTACATTATATTTACAAAACATTATGTTTACATTTTATTTACAATCAGGAAAAATTCAAAAAAAAAAATACACATTCATATATATAAAAAAAATCTATTGCAAAATATATATATAAAAAAAGAAGAAGGTTGATAACAATATTAGCAGGTAGATAGGAAATCTAACCTTCCGAACCAATTTTAGGGAAAACTCATCTAGTTTCCCCTAAAACTCATTGAGTAGGGGGATATGCAGCAACCAAAAACCAGACGGGTTTTGTATACCCAAAATTATCAATAGGCTCGAGCCTAAATAAATAGATCTCTCTTGCACGATCCATATTGAGGATTGTGTTAGTCATAAATAGATAGGTCTGGTTAATCGTGAATAAACAAAAAACATCTTTATCGCACGATCCTTATTGAGGATCGTGTGAGTCAGTTTTATGATAAGGCCGGTCGATGCCGGGCCTAAATAAATACATCCCTCCCGCACGATCCTTGTTCGTGGATCGTGTGATTCATAGGTCTAGTTTTAAGATAGGAATTTTTGTTTATGTTTTGGTGTTACGATAGCGGGGAGCTTATCGTAAGTTCGTTTTGTTCATTATAAACAAAGTAGGTTTCGTTAAGATGATTCAGAAAAATAAAAGGGGGTCGGAAGTTGAACGTAGAGAAGAAAGAAAGCCTAAGACCGCTAGGCAACGCCGTCTCAGAACAAGCCGAGTGGACTTGCCATCAACAAGAAGGTGTACCAGGATGAGTACCTGGCGAAGATTCTGGTTCTGTTCTTTGAGGAGCATAATTCTGATGAGAAGTATGTCTTCTGGTCGGACTAGGCGTCTTCCCGTTACACCAAGAAGACGTTGGCGTACCTCGAGGAAAAAACAGACACCGTACGTACCCAAAAACGGAACCCGACCAACTTGCCCCAATGCCGTCCGATCGAGGATTTTTTAGGCTCCCTCAGTGCCCTGGTGTACAAGAATAACTAGCGGGCCACGGACACCAAGTAGCTGACCACGAGGATCCGGAATTGAATCCGAAAGATGGATGGATGAAATTCCTTGAACGAAAAATCCTATTACATGAACGAGAATCAGATCAGTTCGTTAGTAGTTATTCTTTTTTTTCCAATTCATTTATTTGTAAGGCTCAATCGCATGAGCTTTGCGGAGCCACTAATTCATGATTTGTTTTTACAGAATTACAACTTAAATCTATGTTTAGTAGGTTTCGACCGATTACTCGCGGTTTACTCGAGGTTAGAGGGGCAACAATTTTTGTGGGACGGGTCAGGTTAGGGATATGGATATGAGGTATCGTTGTCTCAACCGAGAGTTGCCGCACGCACTGTAGCATTGTGTATAATGACCAGGGATAGCATCTGGTATTCGACTATCTGTCGAGGGTGGGCGACGGTTAGTAGATATTCTTATCAAAGAGAAAGGAATAAACTATTCGATTGATCATGTAATATTAATCGATTGAAATGTCTGCCTTTTATAAGTCAGTGCTCAGTGGTCAGTGGTCAGTGGTGAAGATAAATTTGAAAAGCGGCAGTCAGTTTACAGAAGGCAGTGACTCAAATATTTTTTCTTACAGTTAGTTATTTATTGATTATATGAAACATAGATGAAATTAGTGAGTGAACAATTTATTCCAATATATTCCAATTTCTGGGATTTTACATTGTCGCAGCCTTGAGAGTCGGATCATCAAATTCGAAACTGCGACAAATATCCCTGAAAATAATCTGCCTTTCGCTGTCCATTGTTCTGATAGTTTCATCTGCTGCTATTCCAACCTAAAAATTATTGCCGCTTTTCAAATTATTTTCAAATTTCATAGCATTGGACATTGAAACAACGTAAAATTCCTCGCATATATTAGTGAAAATGATCAAATAAAAATATTTCACCTCTTCATGTAGCATCGTGAATTCAGGGTTTTCAGCCTAAACAAACGATTCTATCTGTAATCTGGGACAAAACATACTCCAGAGAAAGCAACAGAGGTTTTGTCATTAATTTTTTAGAATCAATATTCTGAAAGCTGTCTGATTTTTGTCACATTTATACTGAAACAAAATTAACTCTGAAAATCGTGAATGCTGTATTACCTCGAATTCGTTAGTCCTTTTGGACAAATGGATATATAGGAATATATATCCCTCAACAAATGTTCAAGATAGTCAGGGATTTTCTCACATGCATAACTAGCACACTAAGCCAGTAAATAACATGTACATTTGACGACTGCTAATCTGGGTAACCGATTTTTATCAAACGCATTACGGAATTTGAAACCCCCATCATCACGGTCACACTGTCCGACGCGAATTCTCTCAGATGATCCTCGTAAGGAATTACCATCCTTATGAAACTTACAATTATTACATTGTAAATGCTTTTATGATCACCGGAACCAAGTGATACTGTGGCGTAAAAGTCGTCATGTACCTTAATGTTGCTTTGTTGAAATGTAATAAATTTCACACAAGGAAAAAAACTGTACTAATATATACTTTTTGATGAAAATTAGCTCAGAATATCCATGCTGGAAGCGTACGTTTACTCCAGGATCATTTTATGACCAAACGAATCTACAAAATTTACATTTTGACATGTCCCTTACCTAGGAAAGGTTGGACAACCTCACACGGGATTACCTTAAACTGTTTGCTATAAACTGACACTAATTCAAAAACATAGAGCGTTTTATTTTAAATATGACACAATTTGTAGAACATTGTAATTTCATCTCAAAAACGCAAAAGAAAACGCATAAGTAGCACACACTAGAGTAGAATTCGTGTTCTGTAAACGATTTATTTAGCTTGACCTGTTTGTATGTTTGTAGGTTTGTCCCACACTGATAAAAATTTAACCCCCTTCCTGTTGACCGATTGATCTGAAATTTGGAACACACCTTCATCTCTGCTGACATTATAAAACTGTGTATTTCATGATTTCGAAAATCCAATATGGAACCCACTACAAAATGACGGACTACGTATTTTCGCAAAACACCATCAATATTGGTATCAAATGAAAGGGCTTGACTAGTAGAGTAGACAGTTATTTATGAAAAATGCAAATGTCGATATCAAATGAAATGATTTGACTAATAGGGTACAGTACATAATGAAAACATTCCGAAAAATATACTAATGATACAGATAATATACTAAATTAAAAAATAATTAGGCAAGTAGGAGTTAGCAGTTAACACACCCCTTTCTTCATTAATCTAGGATATTGATATAACTAAAACAAATAACTAAAATAAAATCGTGAGGCGTATTATGATACCCCTTAACTGTGGATAACGGAAATCCGACAGGCCACATGATTTTATTTTAGTCTCATCACTGGCATAGATTAATGAAGGAAGGGATGTGATAACTGCTAACTGCTACTTGCCTAATTATTTTTGGCTGTTAGTCTTCTTCTTCTTCTTCAATGGCACTAACGTTCCTAGAGGAACTTCGCCGTCTCAACGTAGTATTACTTGCGTCATTTTTATTAGTACTTAGTTGAGATTTCTATGCCAAATAACACGCCTTGATTGCATTCTGAGTGGCAAGCTCTAGAATACGCGTGATCACAGTGCAAGTCGGAGGAAATTTCTTTGACGAAAAATTCCCCCGACCAGAACGGGAATCGAACCCGAACACCCGGCATGTTAGTTATGACGCTAACCACTCGGCCAAGGGAGCACTTGGCTGTTAGTGCATATAGTATTATTATTGTGCTTAATCACAATGAAATCGTTTAACGTAGTTTTTTTTTCTACTTTATGTAGGGTACATAAAATGAAATTACGTAAAATGAAGTGCGAAGCAACCAGAAGTACTCTGAATGAATGTTGTCTTCAGTGATATTCACGACCGTACGAGTATGTAAGTGTTCGTTTTATTTTCCGAATTATGGATTATGGAGCTCTCTAGCTTTTCCATGAAATGGCTCGGATCCACTCAAATCCATGTAAGAAGATTACTATTACGAATGGCTTGTCCATAAATAAATATGTTATTTTCTCCACTCTCCAGTCGAGCCATTTAGTCTTTGACCTACGTTTGTTATTCCCGTCGAACCAAATGGTGACTGCCGCTATAAACTCTCAAGTGACTTGACATCACCGTAAAAGGATATTGGAGAAATTGCGATCGGAAGTTCGCTATTACATGGATATTCTTTTTACTTGATACCTATCGTCCGGTTCGCCGATTGAACTTTTCGATAGTGTTTGGCAGGGGGCGTTGCGGAATAAGAGAAGTAGCCCAGGGATAACAGCACCTTTAGCGTACGAGCTCCGATAGTCATGGCTTTACTCTGCCAATCTTGAACAGTATCTATTTGGTGCGCTGTGCCATAAAATATGTGTGTTCTCCTACCCAAACCAGAACTGCAGGCAGAAGCCGAGCCAAGGGAAGACAAAAAGTCATACAAGATATCCTTTTGAGAAACGGATGGAAGGAAAACTTTTCGGCGCAGCAAACCAAAACGAACGATTGTTTTCTTTCGGATATTTTATTTCCATGGTATAAGTTTTCCCTATGGTTGTCACCATACTTCCATGCGTGATATGAATCATATGTTTGCAAGAATTGATATTTTATCCATTTTGCTGGTAAGAAGAACAAGTTTATTTAGCTTTAGAAAGAAATTGTATGCATATGTATTTGTTGATGCTTCAATCAACATGAAATTTGCATGAATACGCGGATAAAAGTACTGTGACAAATTAGATATTATTCTAACAATACTACATGAATTTTTAACTACCAAGCAGTAACTATTTTCAGCTAATACACGATAACTTCAAAGCTGCTAAAACGAAGTTTCGTTTTAGGGACTGTTCCGAAGGTCAGAAGATCCTGGCCTTGCTGGTCACAATCTGATCTTTAACGTTAACGAGAACATAACAACATTTTCTTTGAACCACTTTTCGGTACAAAAACTAGTCCAAATCGCTAGTGACCCAATTTTTATCGTCAATCACAATCCTCTGCAGAAATAGGTCGATTATGTATGTTGCGATTCGGATCGAAATTCGGTCCATAAGGATTTTTACGTTCACTCGTGTCGCAGTTATACCTCGAGGTTCTTTTTCTCCAACTTTATCGAAGCTTTGTTTTGTGCAACGCCTAGCTGCTGAACAATCATAATAGTGCTTACATGATGATCGAACTCGACGATTTCGGCCAGTGCGTGAAAACCTAATACCATAAATACATTTTCAGTCACCCGGCTTGAATTTTCGCCTTTCTCGAAGTAAAATAAAGAAATATATCGCACTTTCTCTTTGTTAGTCACATATTTAACAACATATCAAACATCGAGTTTTTACAGGAGAGAAAGTGATTGTATACAATCTTACACTAGTCATAAGCAAACGGATGGTCAACGGGTTAATATAAGTTTTTTTTCACTTGGTTTTGCATTAAGTCTGCTCTGGAAATCCAAAGGAATTATCCATTCCTTCGCAGGCATTATTCCGTCAGGAGTGATCCTCTCAGACTTTATTCGGGTATTCTCAGAAGTATATCTGTAGATGGGAATGGGACTTACATTATGGACTTTGTGTAAATGCACAATATGTACTAATGTATCGGGTAACGGCCAATGGCGAATATAGATTGTTCCCGAAAGCGCGATGGCAACATTACCGGACAGAAAAGCTGAAATCTAAATTCATACATAATCGCATCTGCTTCGGTAGCATTCCATTTGGGCCTGCTCTATCGGATGTCGCTTTCAATGCAAGTTATTTTTCGATTCCTGTCTCCATGCTTATAAATTATGCATTTTACATCACGAAAGGTACAAATAAAATATGCTTTCGCTGCATGTAATTTGTCTTCCTCTCAGCAGTTTTTATCGTGCCACACATATACATTTGGACAGTTTCGCAGCAGAACCGTTTCTGCGTCTGTTTCCAAAGATACTTGCTGTTACCATTTCGAGGTTATAAGTGTATACATGTACTATATACAATGTACGATTGGCAATCCGAACAAACCGGCTATTTTATCCAGCGGGCGATGTAGAAATTATTGCTAGCATCCTGATGTCTCGGTCTCTAATGGACACCCATTTGAAGGAGAAAATCGAATTCTTTCGGTACACTCTCAATCTGAAAAAGTGGTACGACGATATCTTTGTAGGTTTACATTGAATTTTTCTCAAACGTATCAATTCAACGTATAATATTTGTTGAGATCAGAACTAGAATTCATTAGATTTAGCATTGCTGTTGGAGAAAGTAATAGAAGTAAAATAATAGAAAACAAACATGGTAAACATAGACAATGTCTTGTTTGATAATATCTTTTTATATGCATCCTACATAATTTTAATTTAAGGTGTAACAGCTGATATTTAATGGAACCTATTTGGTTTTTTTTATTTATTCCAATGCGAAGTGAATACAAATGTTCACTCGGTACAATCTTACTATTCCGGTGAAGCATTCGCAAATTGTTTCAATTCTATTGCGAATAACCGAGCGATGCTTAGCCTCAATGTCGCCCATTGTGCATCTGCTCGGAGTCCGAAACACTTTTCATATCGAATTTAGAGTTTGTCCAAGCTCAATTAAATGTCCCAAAAGAGATGAAAAACAGAATCTACCACCCAGTACACATGGCAATTTCAATAATTTCTATAACTTCTGCATCTGAATAATCCAGAGAAAATCCTTTACACATGTTACTTATGGGAAGCACCAGCATAGACAAAGTCCCACTTGCAATTGGAGAATGACCATCCGAATTGGAGTGACATTCCATCCCAACACAGGACGGGCGCAGGAAAGGACCAAATGACATCCAGACGAAGCAGTGTCCCACGCTTGCACGAAATTTTGATACAGCGCAGCTGTTTGTGCTGTTGGTCAGTGTTTCAAGCGATAACTAAATGCACTTTTTCAACTCCCACTCCCTGAAACATAAACACCAGACCTTTGCTCCCCGACCCGACCATTCGCGGTGTATTTAATGTACTCCGTTCGTTTGCAACTACTTGTCCTCTCTTGTAGAACCTAAAAGGTGGCATCATTTGTACATTTCACAAGTGTATGCATGTTTGTGCACGGGAGCAAAAGTGTGCCTTCACTTCACGGCTTTGCCGAATGTGTCAGGAATAAACGATTAACATGTGACCCAGCGCAATACGATAAACTTGCCGAATCGCGACAAGCATTTATTGGTTGTTTACAGATCAGGTAACTATATAATGAACAAGATTATTGTTCAGTTGTTGTATTCGGTTGATTGGGCGAACTTATTCGAACATGGCTTATTTGTAACCATTTCAATCGCTACAGTTAGGTATGACTCGTTAAATATTGAATCATAGTCTTCTTTTCCTATTCTTCTCTTTTCTCCTAATTCGGACATGTTCTGTTTTTCGTTTGAAAACTGAGATATATATTCGGCTATTTGTGTTCGTTTTATACTTGAGTTAAGATCCCTACATTCAGCCCGCCGCCAGGTAAACAACAATAGAAGCAACATAGAGCATACTTTCCACGTGGGTACGCATTGAACAAGGACAATGCTAGGAAACAGGGTAAATAAAGGAGATACAGGTAATCCGCCTATGCCGGAAGGGGTAGATAAAGTAAAGTTTCTAGCCGTGTATAAAAATGGGAAACAATGTGAAATAAACTAGTTCTAGTCTAGAGCTCAAACTCTATCATTGTTTCATTGAACCTGAAGTCCTTAACTCTTGTATAGTGCTTATCATTTTTTAATCAAATGTGCTTGAAATTATCCTTACCTCAATACCTTAAGGTGAGAAAAAAAACAAAAGCAAAACATGCAAAAAACAATTGATCCACCCAAAAATATATCAATATGCTTAGTACCATTTTGTTGTGTTTTCCGCTGTTCTGTCACATTGTCAAATGTAAACACTGCATAAAGTTGTTATTTCCTTGTTTGGAAAGTTCTGTGATCAAAGTTGCTGTCATTTTGCTTTAAGCTGCCCATCAACCCACAAATTTATCTAAGTTTCCAAAAACTGATAATAGAACACCACGCCACCGGCAAAAGAATTTGTTGTCCGTCCGTGTGACATCTCAAACAGTACGAAATCAACTCCATAAGCAATGTTTTAAGAGTCGAGTGACTCTTATGAAACCATGTTTATCAGAAAAAAAATAATGTAAAAACAACTGAAGTGGCAACAAGATCACATTAAGTGAACAATTGATGAATGGGAGAAGTTTTTTTTGTCATATGAGACTAAAATAATGTTGTTTGGGTCTGAGGGTATCACACGCAAATGGCGGGGAATCGCCAGACCTCATGGATAAGCTCATCTAGACTCAGGCACTAGATACCAGGCTCAGATGGCACATTCATGACTTACGCTGATCTGGCTCTGAACAAGGTCCCCATGAATGTCAACCCTGATTGTAAAGATAACTATGAGATCACGATTGCCGACTGTGTACAACGAGTGAAGATAGCGGTCTGGATATGGACTCGAAACTTTGCAACAAACTAGAAATGAATAACTAATAAACCAAACACTCAAAACTAAGTACATATCAAGAAGATATATATTCTGTGGCCCATGAACTATACGACTTCGTCAAAGACAAAACAATGTAGTATCAAACAACGAGTAACGAACACCAGATTACAGCTGAACGCAAGCAAAAACAGCTGATTGAGAGAGCAGTGGCTTTTCACATCCAGAGATAACACACAGATGGTTACACTGGATACAACTTTGCACGAAAATGTCAGAAGTAAACATCTGCATACATTCTGTCAAATATATACCGGTAATATACCGGTAATTTGTTCCCGCTGAACATTTATCAATATTTTTAAGTTGGTACTACTGGCAGTAGACTTAATGTCAATTTTGATCGATAGTTTGTTTACAGCGTCATTAAGAATAAGTTACCTTTTTTTTTGCTCGGCGATTTTTTAAATGGATAATACAATTGGGCAAAGATATTGTGTTAAATTTTGTGTTGCAAGCAAAATTTCGATTTGCCACGTCAAGGACGACCATCCACCTCTTCAACTGATAAAAACATCGACAAATAGCACGACTAGTGCCAAAGTACCTCAATTTTCTTCAAAAGTTCCATCGCAATCAAGTAACTGTAGCTCTCGCCCTCACTCATGTCCAGGTCGAATTTGGGTAGACTCCCCCTATCTCGTTTGTGAGGCTCCGTCGCCCGAAAACACTGGATCTGCCTTTGCTGCGATGTCCTTGCGGGTTCCAGTTTAATGCTTGTCTGCAAACTTCGGTACCACTCTTCTGTAAAATGTGGCCAACCCACCGCCGCTTACGCCGCTTAGGCGGTCGAAAACTTTGTCCTTATTGACGAACACCAGGTAAAGGGACTCCTGGAATTCTTCGATCTGCTCCAGAATGAAGATTTCTGCGGATAGTACGGGGTCATTTTGAGCATCTCGGCTGATATGCGATCGACCCTCGGAGCTTTGTTGAATTTCATACTTTCGATTGTTGTTTCTATCTCCCGAAATGAAGGCGCCTCTGTGTTGACACTGGAAAAACGTCTCACTGGAGGCAACTCGCGCTGGGGTACTGGGGACTGGTTGCTTGCTGACACTTAGAGCAGCTCCTTGAAGTTTTCGAACCAGTGTTTCAGCTGATCAGTGGGGTCGGTTATTATCGACCAGCGTCTTTCACAGGCATCTTGGTTTTCATCCTTGCTCCGTTCAGGTGTCGTGATACATCGTAGAGGAGGTGAAGGTCATTGGTTGCAGCGGCACTCTTCCCTTCGTTGGCAAGGGAGTCAGCCCACGCTCGCTTGTCCCGTCGACAAGAGCGCTTTGCTTTCAGGTCAAGGTCATGATACCGCCGACGGGCTGCATCTTTCCCCCTCCTAGATCTTTGTCGCTCTATCATGACTTAGCCGTCCCTTCGATCATCTATATTCCTCCAGGTGTCCTCCGAGATCTATTCCTTCCTACGGGTGCGCAGTTCACCCAGGTTATTTTCACTGGTAGCGATGAAGGTGTTCTTGACGACGGTCCACTGGTCCTCGAAGCTGTCACCAGTGGGAACATTCTTCAATCGGGACCCAAGTTCATTCACAATAGACCTTTTCAGGTTAGGATCTTCCAGTCGCCGTGTGTTGAATTGACGACCGAGCTTTTTCTCCCTTCATTGAACCTGAGCTACGCGTAGGCGGATTTCTCCGTTGAGAAGATGGTTGCCGGAAGCGATTATTCCGCACGTCAAGGCTCAACCATTCGATTGATGCAGATGTGGTCGATTTGGTTGTCAGTGTAACTGTCACTTGAGAACCACGTGACTTGGTGTGCTTGGTGGCTGGTGGAAATAACTTCTCCATCAACGCGAATGAGTAGTGCGATGTTCAACGAAATACTTCAGAATGATTTGTGGACGTGTTTTGCACAAAAACCATTGTAATAATTGGGTGTTCTTCTGGGATAACACATAATGGAAAAAAATCACGCTAAATAGATTGTCACAAGAACCAGTGACTATCGGAAAGACGTTTGTTGAAATACTCTCCATTTAATTCGTTTAACATTCCGTTCCGTTCAAAAGGGTGACAACAATAAATTGGTAGTTTGGACAGAATTTTTCATCCTTCCACAGCATCAGTAAACATCAACAGCATTCTCACGAAGCGAGACACGCCCGCAATGCATAAAGTGTGGTTGCGGTGAACCAGAGGAGATGGACATAAATTATGTCCCGCGATCGTTGGCAAATAAATCAGTGATAGCGGCGGCGCTAAATGACGTTCTGTAGGCTCGTTCGTTGAATATTTTCGCTGTTTAAATGTAGACTCTTATCTATTCTATTTCGATAGTGAAAATGAAAAATGCAAATGTAAGAACATTCGTTGAGCTTATGATATTTATGATTTTTTTTCCATGATAAGCCTCCACATTTTGGAACATTGGAAATTAATATGAAAAATTAATTATGACTCGCTGAATGTTTAAACATTCGGGTTGAAAATATAATGCTGATTTCGGGATTTTATGTATTAGAGCGCTGCATTTCGTTTCACAATTATTGGGTTGTAGTTATGTTAATGATTCTTGTCTCTTCCGTTAGCACCATCGTGTAGATTGCCTTTGTCGTAATATATCAGTTCGAGCTTAAATTTTCACATGCAATTATTCTAGCCAATCCAATACTTCTAAAAAAACTGTTTTGACCTGAGAATCATTGCATTCCAATTCCGAAATAAAACCACAAACTAAAAACGAGAATCAAACAATGGTGCTGCACTATTATCACTTTGTCCATGCCCTGAAAAACTTGGATGGCGCGATGGAAAACATTATGCACCGAATTACCAGCGGGTCGTTGAAAACAAAAAGTGGAGTTAAAGTTCGAGACGAACATAACCTCCAACTGTAGCAAAAGTAGCAATCCCCGTTCGACCAAACCACAAAGACAATGAAGCAAGTGGAAGTAAGGGGAAACCACACAACAAAATATTGTAAAAAGATTAAGAAAAACTTCTGCGAAAATACAACGGATCCTATGCATTGTGTTTCCGTCGTTCCTCTCCGTATTGAACCGTTAGCTGTCGAGAAAGAGATGCAAAATGTATGGGAAACCTCTCGAAAAGGATTGATGCTTACTCCAGAGAATGTTGCTTCGGGGTAGGAAACCGAAAATAAGTTAAAAGTTTTTAATTGAAATTTGTAAATCGTGTGCCTGGAGGGTTCGATCATTTCTGGAAAATATTTTCGTGGTTTTATCACTACAATCTCTCGGGGGCTACGCGTCCGTAGCGTATCGGGTTCGACACGGCTGTTCGTTAATAGGAAAGAAAATACGCCACTGAATTCGTTTCTCTATTTTTGCTATATCGAATGGACGGTTCATAATCCGCTCCATAAAAAGGGGAAATTGCAAAAGAAATGTGTTGCCAGAAGGATAATGGCGAAGAAAAGCATGAATACGATGCAGCAGGAATGCTATGCGAAGGAAAAGTTTAACGAATCTCTCTTTTTTCAGCCTGTCGGAGAAGATTTCGTTTACGTTAGGTTCATTCAATGCGATTTAGGTAGAAGATTGTTATCGGCATTTGCTTGTTTCGGGGAGTGTTCTATTTTTGCGGGACCCATTTTTGAAATGTCTGAAGCTCTCATTTTGTTTGTGCCGGAAATATATCACCCCTTGAAGCTTTGTCAGGATGCATTGTTATTCGAGATTTGGCCCGACTGAATCTACCGGGAAGTATGTTTGCTGAACATGTGCATGTAAGAAAGTTTGATCAACTTAAAGGTTTGATAGAGTTTACTTATTTGAGCAACGGAATCTATTCTTCTCCAATGACAATAACGTTGTATTGGAACTTTGCCAAGGTAATTTATTATTATTTGTATTATTTTTGTTGGCACTTCGTTGATTTTTTTTTATCCAAAATATATATTTTATTAAGGCTCATATGGCGTCAGCCTCAATATTTTGACAATGTTTGCTTACAACTATGTTAGTAATATGTAACCGATTACTCGCGGTTGACTCGAGGTTAGTATTACAAGTGTTCTCATAATTGGTATGTCGCAGTCTTCGATGCTCTGTACGTGTGCCCGACACGGGATACTTCCTATTGGGATGCAGCTGACCATTAATCAGCAACGCCCCCCTAGTCTGTACCCCGTATCTAGCGTGGTGCGTCTTTCTCGACTCGAGGAATCCAGGATAGAATGGTCACTAGCCGGCGCAATCATCAGCTCGTGTAGAGTTGTCATGAGCGGTACAACCTTTGGCTCTTGTTGAATGATCAATGAACTGCACAACCTTCGGCCCGTGCATCTGTAAAGAGTGTGTTGCACTTCGCACTTCGTTGATATTCTGCTGTATTCGTACTTGCCGATGTTTTGCGTTTTTGATTGACAAGTTCAAATATATTCGTGTATCAGTGCTATTGAAATATATTTCTTCATCCATCGTACACCCCAAAATTCCACGTATCCGAAATATATCCGAAAAATATAGATGGTTTCTTTTTAGTTTTTAAGTTATGATTTTTCAAAGTCAAGCGATGGACCAAAAAATCAAAATTTCTCCTTTTTCAGAAATGCCTTTTTTCAAAAATTCATAATTTTTGAACTACTGAAACGATTTAGATTATCAACATATCAAAATGAAGCCAGTGAACTCCACTTGCAAAAGAAAAGTCCCTAAACCATGTAAACCAAAAAAAAATTATAATTATTACAATAATTATGAATCGCTGTGGATCCTGATTCTTACCCCTTCCCACTAACATCTATCCTTCCATGATATTCGTGTTCTTGCTGGCGCGTACAAACATTATAGAAATTTAAGAATGAAATTTTTTAGCACGAATATTCGGTAGTACTGACAAGGACCAAAGAATGAACGCTTGCACTGAGTGAGCTCCATTCGCACATGTGCAACAAAACAATCACTGTATTGTGTATTCTTTTGGCACAACATTTCTGAAAGTACAAGTCTTCCGAAGGTTCGATTTTTTCTTCAAATTATTAGACTTTCCAGAGTAGGTTTCCGTTAAATGAAATGGTAGAGCCCGACTATAACGTGAACATCCTTTTTCAAAGTTAGATCAAAACGCGTTTTAGTGACCGCGGAAGGTTTTCGTGATAGTTTGAGACCTCTCCCCTCTCTTTAGAAGGAGGATGGGGGGTCTGCCATACGATTGAAACACAAATTTCTGCATTACTCGATAATTATTAAAGCAAATGAAACGAAATTTGGCATATGGAGGTTTTAGGGTGCAATAAATGATCCTATGGTGGTAAGACTCTCCACCCCCCTTTCAAAGGGGGGGCTGCCATACAAATGAAATACAAATTTCTGCATTACTCGAGAATTATCCAAGCAAATGAAACCAAATTAGGCAAATTGAGGTTTTAGGGTGCAATAAATGTTTCTATGGTGGTTAGACTCTACACCCCTCTCTCTAAGGGGGGGCTGCCATACAAATGAAATACAAATTTCTGCATTACTCGAGAATTAATCAAGCAAATGAAACCAAATTAGGCATCTGAAGGTTTTAGGGTGCAATAAATGTTTCTATGGTGGCTAGACTCTCCGCACTCCTCTCTAAGGGGGGGGGGAGGGGGGGGGGGGTACCATACAAATTAAACACAAATTTCTGCATTACTCGAGAATTATCCAAGCAAATGAAACCAAATTAGGCAAATTGAGGTTTTAGGGTGCAATAAATGTTTCTATGGTGGTTAGACTCTCCACCCCCCACTCTAAGAGGGGGCTGCCATACGAATGAAACACAAATTTCTGCATTATTCAAATTGGGTATATTGAGGTTTTAGGGTGCAATAAATGTTTTTATGGTGGTTAGACTCTCCCCCCCCCCTCTCTAAGGGGGGGGGGGTGCGCCATACAAATTAAACACAAATTTCTGCATTACTCGAGAATTATCCAAGTAAATGAAACCAAATTAGGCAAATTGAGGTTTTAGGGTGCAATAAATGTTTCTATGGTGGCTAGACTCTCCGCCCTCCTCTCTAAGGGGGGGGCACCATACAAATTAAACACAAATTTCTGCATTACTCGAGAATTATCCAAGCAAATGAAACCAAATTAGGCATCTGAAGGTTTTAGGGTGCAATAAATGTTTCTATGGTGGCTAGACTCTCCGCCCTCCTCTCTAAGGGGGGGGCACCATACAAATTAAACACAAATTTCTGCATTACTCGAGAATTATCCAAGAAAATGAAACCAAATTAGGCAAATTGAGGTTTTAGGGTGCAATAAATGTTTCTATGGTGGTTAGACTCTACACCCCTCTCTCAAAGGGGGGGCTGCCATACAAATGAAACACAAATTTCTGCATTACTCGAGAATTATCCAAGCAAATGAAACCAAATTAGGCAAATTGAGGTTTTGGGGTGCAATAAAGGTTTGTATGGTGGTTAGACTCTCCCCCCCCTCTCTAAGGGGGGGGGGGGGGGCGCCATACAAATTAAACACAAATTTCTGCATTACTCGAGAATTATCCAAGCAAATGAAACCAAATTAGGCAAATTGAGGTTTTAGGGTGCAATAAATGTTTCTATGGTGGCTAGACTCTCCGCCCTCCTCTCTAAGGGGGGGGGGGGGCACCATACAAATTAAACACAAATTTCTGCATTACTCGAGAATTATCCAAGCAAATGAAACCAAATTAGGCATCTGAAGGTTTTAGGGTGCAATAAATGTTTCTATGGTGGCTAGACTCTCCGCCCTCCTCTCTAAGGGGGGGGGGGGGCACCATACAAATTAAACACAAATTTCTGCATTACTCGAGAATTATCCAAGAAAATGAAACCAAATTAGGCAAATTGAGGTTTTAGGGTGCAATAAATGTTTCTATGGTGGTTAGACTCTACACCCCTCTCTCAAAGGGGGGGCTGCCATACAAATGAAACACAAATTTCTGCATTACTCGAGAATTATCCAAGCAAATGAAACCAAATTAGGCAAATTGAGGTTTTAGGGTGCAATAAATGTTTCTATGGTGGTTAGACTCTCCACCCCCCACTCTAAGAGGGGGCTGCCATACGAATGAAACACAAATTTCTGCATTATTCAAATTGGGTATATTGAGGTTTTAGGGTGCAATAAATGTTTTTATGGTGGTTAGACTCTTCCCCCCCCTCTCTAAGGGGGGGGGGGGGCACCATACAAATTAAACACAAATTTCTGCATTACTCGAGAATTATCCAAGCAAATGAAACCAAATTAGGCAAATTGAGGTTTTGGGGTGCAATAAAGGTTTGTATGGTGGTTAGACTCTCCCCCCCCCTCTCTAAGGGGGGGGGGGGGGTGCGCCATACAAATTAAACACAAATTTCTGCATTACTCGAGAATTATCCAAGCAAATGAAACCAAATTAGGCAAGTTGAGGTTTTAGGGTGCAATAAATGTTTCTATGGTGGCTAGACTCTCCGCCCTCCTCTCTAAGGGGGGGGCACCATACAAATTAAACACAAATTTCTGCATTACTCGAGAATTATCCAAGCAAATGAAACCAAATTAGGCAAATTGAGGTTTTAGGGTGCAATAAATGTTTCTATGGTGGCTAGACTCTCCGCCCTCCTCTCTAAGGGGGGGGGCACCATACAAATTAAACACAAATTTCTGCATTACTCGAGAATTATCCAAGAAAATGAAACCAAATTAGGCAAATTGAGGTTTTAGGGTGCAATAAATGTTTCTATGGTGGTTAGACTCTACACCCCTCTCTCAAAGGGGGGGCTGCCATACAAATGAAACACAAATTTCTGCATTACTCGAGAATTATCCAAGCAAATGAAACCAAATTAGGCAAATTGAGGTTTTAGGGTGCAATAAATGTTTCTATGGTGGTTAGACTCTACACCCCTCTCTCTAAGAGGGGGCTGCCATACAAATGAAATACAAATTTCTGCATTACTCGAGAATTATCCAAGCAAATGAAACCAAATTAGGCAAATTGAGGTTTTAGGGTGCAATAAATGTTTCTATGGTGGTTAGACTCTACACCCCTCTCTCTAAGGGGGGGCTGCCATACAAATGAAATACAAATTTCTGCATTACTCGAGAATTATCCAAGCAAATGAAACCAAATTAGGCAAATTGAGGTTTTGGGGTGCAATAAAGGTTTGTATGGTGGTTAGACTCTCCCCCCCTCCTCTCTAAGGGGCTGCCATACAAATGAAACACAAATTTCGGCATTACTCGAGAATTAATCAAGCAAATGAATCCAAATTAGGCATCTGAAGGTTTTAGGGTACAATAAATGTTTCTATGGTGGCTAGACTCTCCGCCCTCCTCTCTAAGGGGGGGGCACCATACAAATTAAACACAAATTTCAGAATTACTCCAGAATTAATCAAGCAAATGAAACCAAATTAGGCATATGGAGGGTTTCGGTTGCAATAAATGTTTCTATGATTGTTAGACTCTCCACCTCCCACTCTAAGAGGGGGCTGCCATACGAATGAAACACAAATTTCTGCATTATTCAAATTGGGTATAATGAGGTTTTAGGGTGCAATAAATGTTTCTATGATGGTTAGACACTCCTCCCGCTCTCTAAGGGTGAGCTGTCATACAAAAGAAACACAAATTTCTGCATAACTCGAAAACTAATCAAGCAAATGGAGCCAAATTTGGCATGTGAAGGTTTTACAGGGCACGAAACGTTTCTATGGTGAATACACTCCTCCCCCCTCTCAATTACATGATGACAATGGCTGTTAGTCCATTTGATGTTTGCGCTAGCGAAATTGATCTTTGTTCGAAACTGGAAATGGGTTTTAATGTGATGAAACGCACTCCTATATCTTCTTCTATCTACACCAAAAAAAGGATTGCCGGATGTGTTTGATAAGAGCAGAACTCGAGGAAGGAATTTAACGATTTAGGGCTGTCTTGATTCTATCATATTTTCTGTATAAAACATTTATTCCATGTAACGGAGAAACATTTTTTTTTATTATCTGTATTATAGTGATTTTCAACTCATTTGGCTGGTTCGTCACTTTTTACTTCCATTTTTGGAAGAATGTCGGGAATGAGAATTGAACTCGTGACCTTTAGCGTAAGAGGCATGGATGTTACCACTACGCCAGATCGCCTCCACTAACGGAGAAACATGTTATTTGCAGGTGGTTGAAAAATATTGAACGGGAATTGTGTCTGAAAATAATTTGATATTAAAGGGTGTGTCACATCAAATTGCATCACGGAAAAAACGCTGTATAAATTCGCCCAGTAGACCGATCCTTTTGAAAATTTTAGACAGTAAAATAAAAACTATTAAACAACTTTTGGCATTTTCTTTTTATTCATACTTCGAGCCCAAGCCCGTATGCTCGCACCTTCCTCTTTACCCCGTCCATAAGGTTCTGTACAACGTCAGGTTGTAGTTTTTTTTGAACAGAAATCCATTTTCTCTTGAAGTCCGCCTCCGATTTGACAACTTTTGGGTTCTTCCGGAGGGCCTGCTTCATAATCACCCAATATTTCTCTATTGGGCGAAGCTCCGGCGCGTTGGGCGGGTTCATTTTCTTTGGCACGAAGGTGACCCCGTTGGCTTCGTACCACTCCACACGTCCTTTGAATAGTGGCACGAAGCGAGATCCGGCCACAAGATGGTCGGGCCCTCGTGCTGCTTCAATAGTGGTAGTAAGCGCTTCTGTAGGCACTCCTTAAGGTAAACCTGCCCGTTTACCGTGCCAGTCATTACGAAGGGGGCGCTCCGCTTTCCGCAAGAGCAGATCGCTTGCCACACCATGTATTTTTTGGCAAACTTGGATAGTTTCTGCTTGCGAATCTCCTCCGGAACGCTGAATTTGCCCTCTACGGAGAAGAACAACAGGCCCGGCAGCTGACGAAAGTCCGCTTTGACGTAGGTTTCGTCGTCCATTACCAGGCAATGCGGCTTCGACAGCATTTCGGTGTACAGCTTCCGGGCACGCGTCTTCCCCACCATGTTTTGCCTTTCGTCGCGGTTAGGAGCCTCCTGAACCTTGTATGTACGCAGGCCCTCCCGCTGCTTGGTCCGCTGGACGAATGAACTTGACAAATTCAGCTTATTGGCGACATCCCGGACCGAACTTCTCGGATCACGTCTAAACTGCTTAACTACGCGCTTGTGATCTTTTTCACTGACGGAGCATCCATTTTTACCATTCTTCACCTTCCGGTCGATGGTTAGGTTCTCGAAGTATCGTTTTAGTACTCTGCTGACCGTGGATTGGACGATTCCTAGCATCTTACCGATGTCCCGATGTGATAACTCCGGATTCTCGAAATGAGTGCGCAGGATTAATTCACGACGCTCTTTTTCGTTTGACGACATTTTTCCAAATTTACGAAAAATTGACAGTGAAGCATGGCCAACGTGATCTATACACTCTTATCTGATTATAAGCGAAAGCTGAAAATATAATTCCTAAAAATTAAATTTCTACAACGTTTTTTCCGTGATGCAATTTGATGTGACACACCCTTTATAATGCTGAGTTTTGTTGGAAATACTAGGAATTTTTATAGTAAAAGGTTAATTCAACGGGGTCGATTAGAAGATCAATCAATGAACAGTTTTGCGATTGAACTCATGAACTTGCTCATAGTAGGAAAACGTGGATTTTTTTTCCAAAATATATATTTTATTAAGGCTCATATGGCGTCAGCCTAACGGGGCCGGGAGTTCAATATTTTGACAATGTTTGCTTAGACTATGTTAGTAATATGTAACCGATTACTCGCGGTTGACTCGAGGTTAGTATTACAAGTGTTCTCATAATTGGTATGTCGCAGTCTTCGATGCTCTGTACGTGTGCCCGACACGGGATACTTCCTATTGGGATGCAGCTGACCATTAATCAGCAACGCCCCCCTAGTCTGTACCCCATATCTAGCGTGGTGCATCTTTCTCGACTCGAGGAATCCAGGATAGAATGGTCACTAGCCGGCGCAATCATCAGCTCGTGTAGAGTTGTCATAAGCGGTACAACCTTTGGCTCTTGTTGAATGATCAGTGGACTGCACAACCTTTGGCCCGTGTATCTGTAAAGAGTGTGTGTATGTATTGCCGCGACTAAGTAAAAGTTTATCGATCGGATAGGAGGGATATGAAACGGGGACACAACGAAGGAAACATCATTAAACGTTGACATCGGCGTTTCTGAGGAACAGGTATAGATGAAGCAGAAGATCAGGATCCCGGCTACCTAAGATATCCCGGACGGGGATATCCGATTGTCTGCCTTGTGCTCTCAGTGCTCTAGAGAGCTGAGAGCGAGCAGCATGGAACCGGATACACGACCAGACAACATGCTCGATGTCGTGGTAGCCATCGCCACAATCACAAAGATTGTTTGCTGCGAGCCCAATGCGATAGAGATGCGCGTTTAGGTTGTAGTGATTGGACATAAGCCGAGATATCACGCGAATGAAATCACGACCTACATTCAATCCCTTGAACCATGCACTCGTCGAGACCTTAGGGATAATCGTGTGTAACCAACGACCGAACTCATCACCACTCCACATGCGCTGCCAACTTACGAGCGTATACTGACGAGGAATGTGGAAAAATTCATTATAAGCAATTTGCCTTTCAAAAAGTGTGCCTTCTAAAGCGCCCACCTTAGCTAGCGAGTCCGCTTTCTCATTCCCCGGAATCGAGCAATGAGAGGGAACCCATACTAAGGTAATCTTGAATAATTTTTCGACCAAAACACTCAATAGTTGTCTTATTCTTGTTAGGAAATAAGATGAGCGTTTATCAACCTTCATTGAGCGGATTGCCTCTATTGAGCTGAGACTGTCTGAAAAAATAAAATAGTGGTCGATGGGCAATGTTTCAATGATCCCTAATGCGTAATATATCGCACCCAGTTCAGCGACATACACGGAACAAGGATCTTTGAGTTTGAAATTTTCATTGAAGATGCCGAAGCCAGTGGACCCGTTTATGAATGAACCGTCAGTAAAGAACATTTTATCAGATCCAACTTTCCCATATTCTGCCGAAAATGTCGGCGGAATGAAATCGGAGCGTAGGTGATCTGGGATTCCATGGATTTTTTGTCGCATGGACAGATAAAAAATGACAGAGGAATTGCAGAAGTAAGGGAAGCAAACTTGGTTGGAGATGCCTGGTGAAGGGTGCACGTCGTGTGTAAGGTACTCATGGTATAAAGACATAAAACTTGACTGAGGAGTCAGTTGGAGTATATTTTCGAAGTTATCAATTACCAATGGATTCATGATCTTGCAACGGATGAGAAATCTGTAGGATAATTCTGTGAACCGAAGAGTAAGTGGGGGTACTCCTGCCAAAACTTCGAGACTCATCGTATGTGTCGAATGCAAACACCCCATGGCTATACGCAAGCAACGATATTGTATTCTCTCCAGCTTGAGAATATGAATCCTGGCAGCTGATCGGAAGCAAAAACTGCCATATTCTAACACTGATAATATCGTTGTTTTGTACAACTGAAAGAGGTCTCCTGGATGTTCCGGTGGATGGGAAAACGTGGATGTTTGAAGGTATTGATAACAAAACAAAAATTTTGGCCGGGACGAAGTTTGCCGGGTCAGCTAGTGGCATAATAAATCATCACCAACCCATATTTTTTGGCCCTCTAGGAACGGGGCACCCTTTAAGATATGTGACAAGGTGACAATTGAAGAGAAAAAGGGTGAGGCTCGTAAAATGAGCACTCAGGTTGAACTACGTCGTGTCCAAAATATGTTGCGGGATATTCGAAGAAACAAATTAGTGAAAAACTAATTGGAATATTTAGAAAAACGTTCTCTTGAAAATGTAAAAATAATATTTATTCTAACTTCTTATTTTTTATTTCATCAGAACTCTACCGAGATATAGCTGATTTTATGATTCGAAATTCCAAGTAACTGAAGGTTCCTATACTGTGAAAGAAAAATGTATCATGTACAAAATTATCATGTAATAAATTATTATGATAACAAAAACTCTACAAAAACATGCCAAATAATAAAATAGACGACATCAGTAGATGAAATTCAATCGGTTCTAATAGTGTTTCATTTTGTTCGAAAGCATTCATCAAACTTATTCGGCTACTAGACGTGAACATGTTAGTTCAAGCAACCATGTTGTCCAGATCATTGGCATGATGGCACGCCAAAAGCAATTGAATTATTTGACCATTTGGACTCTGCGCTCGTTTTAATTGAATTAAAATGACACATGCTCTGTGCAAACATGCGATCGTGATAAAATTAATACGGATTTACACTATCCGGTCTCTGTGGTGACAGCTAGTGAGACACAGAAGCAGCCCATTTGAGAGAAGTGAGGTACGGTCAGGGAACAAATTGCTTCTAGTACACCAATTTGCTGACCAGCGAACATTCCGACAGCTTTTGCTGGCTTCGCGCGGCCCATATGTCTGCGACAGTTGCTGAAAATTTCCTCCCCCGGAGATGTTGCTAGTACCTGATGATGGTTAAAGGTGCAATAACGTTACATGACAAATCGATGTTGTGCTTCCTGTTAAATTTAGTTTACTGTTTGAAAGGCGTGTGATGAATATTTCAAAGAGGATAGTATCAAACATTTCGATCATTAATGTTCGCGGGAATGTAATTAAGGAAACTATAAAATAAACATTCGGACATGTTTGAACACCACTCGTTGCAAAATTGCCTTCTGAACAACCCATTAATGATACAAATGAAACTATAAATTGAACTAATGAAATGAAATAATTCCATATGAATGCTCAAAAGCGAAGCGAAATTTTCCTAGTACTTACAGTAATAAAACGCTATACCGTATTCGGGTTTATTTTCAACGAAAATTGGGCTTCACAGTGGGACACAAACTATTCTGTATGGAAGCAATTTCACACAAAAACTCAAACATCAGACCATATACCGTTCCATAAATACGATCGTGTACACTGAGCTCACTCTTGCAGGTGCTATGACATATGTGTACCCCCCACTGTTGAAACAAAACATTTCGGGATGAGATTCGGTGGGTTGGCAGCCTCCATTCTATCGAGCAATATTTGTAACCTCGGCAACATTTTATAGCCTGTAACTGTCAACGCGCGTGGATGTTTAAGGGCGAGCGGAGTGTGTGACAATAAACCCCGGACGCGGTGCTGGGTTTGAGTTTTATTTAATATCCACACAAAACCGAACCACATTCTTGCTAGTTGGGCAGACGTTTTGCGTAAACATAATGACCGAATGCGTTTCATACCGCTGATGTACTCGGAACATAGCAGTGGTTTCCGGACCGTACCATATGCAATTTGCAATGCGTTTGGTGGAATGTTTCGCGCAATGTTGCGCTCCCATCGCTTACCGGCTAGCGAATAATTGTTCTGCCATTCCTTTGTGGCACTGTATCGACAATGAAGTAACAATGTAATATTAGTTTATAGTTTCATCAAAGGCACGAGACACGTTTCTATTACGGAGACTATAGATATATACGAAAATATATCAATCGCTAAAATTGTTGTTACATAATCAGACTGCTGTTCGATATTATTATTTCCACTTTATGAATTTGTGTCGGAACTTGTCCTGTAGCAAAAAAGATGTATTATATAAAATTGAACGCAAAATATATGAGTGCTTCCTGTAGCAATCATACAGTTTTAACCCGTTCGAATTGCTTTAAGAATCGGGGAGCAGTTCCGAGCGGCGATATCACAATGTCGAAAATGTCTGGACCTTTTTGTTTCTCAATCGTTGATTGTTTTCATAAAAGGCATGTATGACGAAGCCCTGATGTTCACCTGTTCAATCTTTTAAAGTGATTCGAAAAGGAATATCAAGTCGGCATGCACCTTTCTACCCCATCTCCAGCCGAAGTGGTAAACAATCGAATTGAATGAAATAATTCCGTAGTCCGGTGTCAACAACGCGGTCTTTTCTAGTTCACAACCCTCTATACTTTTTTAAGATCACTTTGCACTTCACTAGTCATAAATACTTTTTCCCTTTTATGTTGAGGTATTCTAAAAAAACCTGTCCTATATGTGACTTCTAGGAGGTTGCATGATTTTTTATTGAAAAGCTAGCTGACCCGGTAAACTTCGTCTCGACCAAAATTTGTTTTTAGTTATCAATACCTTCAAACATTCACGTTTTCGTACTAAGCGCAAGTTCATGAGTTTTATCGCAGAACTGTTCATTGATTGATCTTCTAATCGACCCCGTTGAATTTCCCCCTTACTAAAAAATTCCTAGTACTTCTACCAAAACTCATCATTATTATATCAGATTATTTTCAGACACAATTCTCGTTCAAGATTTTTCAACATGGAATAAATGTTTGATACAGAAAATATGATAGAACAAAGACAGACCCCTCCCCTCTTCTCCCCTTAGAGAGGGGAGGGGGAGAGTCCATTCACCATAGAAACGTTTTGTGCCCCCTAAAATCTTCACATGCCAAATTTGGCTCCATTTGCTTGATTAGTTTTCGAGTTATGCAGAAATTTGTTTTTCATTTGTATAGCAGCCCCCCCTAGGAGAAGGGGGAGGAGGACCTAACCACCGTAAAAACATATATTGCACTCTAAAACCTTCACATGTCAAATTTGGTTTCGTTTACTTGATCGATTCTCGAGTAATGTAGAAATTTGTGTTTCATTTGTATGGCAGCCCCCCTTAGAGAGGGGGATGAAGTGTCTAACCACCATAGAAACATTTATTGCACCCTAAAACCTCCAGATGCCGAATTTGGTTTCGTTCGCTTGATTAATTCTCGAATAATGTAGAAATTTGTGTTTCATTTGTATGACAGCTCCCCCTTATAGAGGGGGAGGGGTCTCAAACTATCATGAAAACCTTCCCCGGCCCCAAAAACATACCAATTTTCATGTCGATCGGTTCAGTAGTTTTCGCGTCCATAAGAATCAAACAGACAGACAGAAATCCATTTTTATATATATATAGATTTAAAAAAATGGCATTTCAAGAATGACTCTCTTACTGATGATGATGATGATAGTGATGACCCACCTCATACTCCTATAAAGGTTTGAGCAGGACGATTTATCTTATAGATAATATTTAAGTTCAAACATATCAAGAGACCAGTATTATGAAAACAAAGCGAACTGGCTCTGTACCAAGCATAAATATTTATTAATAGAACAGTAATAGAAAAAAGGAAAAAAAACTTTTTTTTAAACGCTATAAACTAAGAAAATAAATAGGCAAATAGCAGTTAATAGTTATCACATCCTTTCCTTCATTAATCTAGGGCATTGATGAGACTAAAATAAAAAAAAAATCGTGGGACACAACGGATTTCCATTATTGTTTCATCATATGCCCACGATTTTATGTTTTATTATTATATTCTTCAATTAACTAGAAGTATAAGAACTATATTTCGGAAATATTGGCCCCTATTATGTAAATTCAATTAAACGGTCAATTCGATCCTTATAACTATCACATTTGGTAAATCGATAGAATCTGATCGAATCGAGTTCTTTCTCGAGCGTCAGCGAATTGCATATCTTGAAACGTTACCGAAATGTTTCTTAACCTTCCTGTACTCGCGCGAAATATCGTAACTCGTGTACTCACAGACTGTGCGCATCTCTGTAATATTGCTATTGTGTATTTTTAGGCGTTATTGGTATTTATTCAAAGGAAATTCATTTTTTCTTTAACTTCATTCATTATAGTCATTTAATTCAACCACCTCATTGATTCTCGGTCTGTCAGACCATATGCCCGAGTATAGGAGGGTTAAAGCAAAACATCCGGAATGCAACAAGCAAACCAAACAGCTCGAAAAATTATGCCGACTGCTTTCACCCATAGATACAGATACAGCGAAATAGAGAGAAAAATTACATAATAGGGCCCAATATTTTAGAAATTTTAGAAATACATAATTTCTCATTCATCATGTTCTATTCACGACTATATTTCCGAAAAAAATCAAGCCATTTAAAATTTACTTTTAATATTAAAATAATAATACTTCATTAAAACTTGCGTCTTCAAGGGCGAAGTTTTCTTCAAAAAATTAGTTTTTATTGATTTTCGAAACCATATGCCGGAGAAAACATTGTTTAAATTGTTCCTAGTTAAATTTTGGAAATTGGCATCTAGAGCTCGACAGTTATTCTCCAGACAAAAAACGTCTTCGACAAAGTTGTTACATATGATAGAGCGCTTATTTTTATGTTGTCAAAAATAGGGTGACCAGAGTTTTCGATGAAATAAAAAATCTAACTTTTTTATCTTCATAGATAGAGAATATTGTAGCCCCAGTTATTTTAAGCAACTCTGTAGTACAAAGTTTTTTCTAATTCTTAAAATAACCGATTTAGCGCCTTTTGCTAAGTTGCCTTAGGGTTATCATAAAAAAATCTTTTTTTTGCTCTAACTTTCACATTTTAAATTTTACATGGAAACTGCCTTCAAAAGACTTCTAGAGGTTACTAAGACGAACATTTTGCGGTGCAGAATTGGTCAATATCTTAACTCTAGTCAAAGTTATTGATAATTCTTCCTCAAATATACACTCTCTTCATTTATTTGTCGTTCTTTCTGGGGCAAACATATAAAATGTTTATTGACGTCATTTGAAATAGCATATTTAACTCCACATAATGTGTGATTTTCAAAACTATATTATTTTTTGTATATGAGTAAAGTAAAATTGAAATCATGAGTTTTTGGGCGAAAAACCATCAATAAGTTTGAGTAGGATCAATATATTGACATGTTCTGCATCGCAAAACATTTGTCTAAGTAAGCTTCAAAAGTCGTTTGAACACAATTTTGATGTAGGATTTGAAATATAATAGTTAGAGCAAAAAAACCCGTTCTTTCATGGTCACCCTAAAATAACTTAGAATAAAAAGCGCTAAATCGATTATATCAAAAACGTTTTCTATCTAGGGTCCCCTGCAAAAAACAGATTTTTGGCTCTAACTTTTATATTTCATCCTCTACATCAGAATTGTTTTAGGATGACTTCTAGAGCTTATCAAGACAAACATTTTGCGATGCAGAACATGGTGGTGTCTGCCATTCTAATGAAACACAAATTTCTGCATAACTCTAAAATTAATTTAGCAAATGAAATCAAATTAGGCATATGGAGGTTTTAGGGTACAAAAAATGTTTCTATGGTGGTTAGATACTCCTCCCTACTCTCTTAGGGAGGGCTGCCATACAAATGAAACACAAATTTCTGCATTACTCGAGAATTAATCAAGCAAAAGAAACCAAATTAGGCATATAGAGGTTTTAGGGTGCAATAAATGATTCTATGGTGGATAGAGACTCCTCCCTCCTCTCTTAGGGGGGCTGTCATAATGAAACACAAATTTGAAAAGTTGAGGTTGAAAAATCTTGAACGTGAATTGTGTCTGAAAATATTCTGATATTATAATGATGAGTTTTGGTAGAAGTTCTAAGAATTTTATAGTAAAAGGTAAATTCAACGGGGTCGATTAGAAGATCATTCAATGAACAGTTCTGCGATTAGACCCATGAACTTGCGTTTACTAAGAAAACGTGAATGTTTGAAGGTATCGATAACAAAAAACAAATTTTGGTCGGGACGAAGTTTGTCGGGTCTGCTAGTGATTTATAAAAAACACAAAAAAACAGTGTCGCTATATTCAGTTTAGACCAGTTTAGACCAGTGGTACTCAACCTTTTTTTTAAAGGGCCACTAACTCGTGTTAGTCATGGTGTCGCGGCCCGCAAAAAATTAATTAATTAACCTTCCTCGTAAGTTATGTACTCACAAACCGTGCGCGTCTCTGTGATATTGCTATTGTGTATTTTAGGCGTTATTGGTATTTATCCAAAGAAAAAGATATAATTGAGTGAAAAACCCCAGAGAATATGTTTTGTTTAACTTCTATCAGTTTTAATAGTCATTCATGAACCCTTTAACGGGTACTGGCAACTATATTGCCACCAACAAAAAATATTCTTTCCGCTGCACTTGGAGTATTATTTCAATATTTTGTTTAGCCAGAACCTTCTAAAGGTATCTGGCAATACACCGATTTTTTTTTTGACTGCTGAAAATGTACGATATTTATTTAGGAGTCATTTTTATGTAACAAAACCACGATTTTAGAGCGTCGGCAGAAAATTTTGTTCAAATTCGTTGAAAATACAACATGTTGAAAAGTTTTTCACTGTAAACGTACTATTTAGGTTCTTCTGTGTAAGACCATGCAATTTTTTCAATAAATTAATTTTTTTCAATGAAATAATTTTTTTCTCCTAAAATCCATATAAAAAACAGGTTTTTTCGCTGCACTAGAAATATTGTAAATCGCTGAAATATTCGGTATCACTGCACTAGCTTTTGTTTTCATTTTTGCCTAATCAAAGGCGCAATGAAGTAAATTTACAAGGCAGTGTTTTTGGGGCTAACGGGCAGTGACAACTATATTGCCACCAATTTATTAAACTGTTTCAATAGTACAAATTTTTTCAAAGGTAAATATGTATTATTCCTCATGTAGGGATTATGTTCTCTGAAGTTGGAGACGATTCGTTGCCTAGTTTCCACGGCCCGTTAACCCTTTAACGGGTACTGGCAGCTATTTGCCACCAACAAAAATATTCTTTTCGTTGCACTTGGAATATTATTTCAATAGTTTACTTAGCCAAAATCTTCTAAAGGTATCTGGCAATACTCCATTTTTTTTGGGTTGGTAAAAATGTACGGTATTAATTTGGGAATCATTTTTATGTATCAAGACCACGATTTTAGAGCACCGGCAGAAAATTCTGTTTAAATTCGTTGAAAATACAACAAGTTGAAAAGTTTTTCACTGTAAACGTACTATTTAGGATCTACTGTGTAAGACCATGTAGTTTTTTCAATAAAATAAATGGTGTATTTGATGAAAAATTCAAATTTTAATTTTTTCCTTTGAAACTCTATATAAAAAAACAGTTCTTTTCGTTGCACTAGAAATATTGTAAATCGCTGGAATAATCAGTATCACTGCACTAGAAATATTGTTTTGATTGCACTAGAAATATTGTTTTGATTGCACTAGAAATATTGTTTTCTAGAGGCGAATGAACTGAAAAGTTTAAACCCTCTTAAAGCTAAAAAGAAGAAGAAGGTAGAAATATTGTTTTGATTTTTGCATAACAAACGGCGCAATGAAGTGAAATGTTTTTGGAATTAATGGGCCGTGGCAACTCTATTGCCAACAATTTTTTCAACTGTTTCAATAGTAAATTTTTTTTCAAATGTAAATATGTGTTATTCCTCTTGTAAGGATTATGTTCTCTGAAGTTGAAGTCGATTCGTTACCTAGTTTCCACGGCCCGTTAAAAGGTTAATTCAACCACCTCATTGAAGTTCGGTCTGCCAGACCTACGCGCGAGTATAGGAATATTAAATAAATACCAATAACGCCTAAAAACATACAACAGCAATATTACAGAGACACAGAGAGAGATACAGAGAATATGGAATCATTATCTATTTTTCATAAGACTACGTCTTTCAGTAATAGTACCAAATTAAAAACAGGTCACGTTTTTTCATCAAACACTTTTAATGGTCATAATTATTTTAACGGATTCTGGTGGTTTACGTTCAAATCGAATCGGAAATTCTCTTAGATTTTTTCGATACGTTATACATTACGATTCCTTAACCCATAAATGATTTAAATGAACGAAAATTGGAAGAATATAAACTTTTCTATCGTCTTTCCGTGGTCGATTATGTTTCAGTAAGGTGCAATATTCAAATATCACACAAATATCACGAGCTTAAGGTCACTCGAAATACAGCATACAGCATGCGGCTAGAGAAAATATCGCAATCTAAGCTCCACTGTATTCTACTCATTGAGTACAAATAAGCCATCAGCGATTTCGAATTACACTATTCACTATTCATCTGTCATCTAGCCAACGACCCAGACGACAGCGAGGCTTTCGAAAATACCTCTTTCAAAGCCGAGTGTTTAGTTTAGTTTTCCAAATTAGTCTTCTTCAAGACTAGAGACGAATGAACTTATGAATTTTAAAGCCTCTGTAATTCAAAACATCATCTTCATCATCATTCAAGTCGTTTCGCTCCAGCTTATATTTTAATCTGTACTGGGGTGTAAGTTTGAAATTTCTAAAACGAGAGCGTACCATTTAGGGTGCAAAGTTTTGAGTATCAATAAATCAATCAATAAGCAACTCGGCCTCGAGAAATACCATTTGGAAAACCTTCACCTTCAACCTGTTCAACACGTATTTCTATCCTCTATGAAAAAAGGTTGAGTACCGCTGATTTAGAGCAATCACTGACACTGAAACGCTGAAATCAATGAATATGCATGTAGTTTTTCAGTATCTCTTATCATCCAAAAATAACGCTCCAAGAAACACTTAGAACGGCAAAAGAAAATGCGAACCGAATCGAATTGAATTGTCTGGACTTTGACGCCACTTTTAACCAGGAAACAATTCTAGAAAATTAGTTGATCAATAGGAAAAAAAAACTCACCATTGAGTGACTCCGTGAAAGCCTCTGTAATTCAAACCACGCTATCATCCCACCAATAGATCAGAACTCGCTTTTCAATTCAAAGAAGCTCTCTTGCAGCAAAAAAAAATATTAAAATTAATTCGGATATTATTTTAGAAAGCATCGAAATTTTTAAAATAATTCTTTAGGCTCCTCTGCCTTGCCTCTGTCCGTCAGTGCAAGCTCTACACTATGCTCACTTCGTGTTTGCTCTGAGAATGCATTCTGAGGCGAAAAGTTCTGCACATTCGTCCAACACGGTAGCAAAATAAAATCTGAGACTGAACAGAACGAACACAATATTTATTGTGCTTTCTCGGCCATCTGACGACATGCATCAACCGCTGATTAATCTTGACTTCGACGGACTTCAATGTATATTTATAGATTTTTGTGATTTCAATAATTTGCTTTCAAATCAGTTTATGAGCTTTTGAAAAAAGTCTTTGGGTCAATAAGAAACATTCTTCACTCCTTTGATCTTCCGTCATACCACTTCGTTCAGCCGGCCAAAAAACTTTTGTTTTCTCAATTTTAAACTTACAACCCAGAACAGATGCAGAAATGTATTTCGTGCAAAAATACAAAAGCACTCTCAACCAGAAGGTACAACAATCCACGCGGTGGCTCCACCAAACAAAATTGCATCACTGGGTGAAATATCAATCTTCCATTCTTCCTTTGCATCGGGGAAAACTGCTGTGTCTGACATCAGCATTAAGGAAGACCGCCATCTGCTAGCTGGAGCGCAACAATTCGACGTCAGAAATGATCATGGTTTGAATTATAGAGACTTTAAAATTTATCAATTCATTCGTCTCTTGCCTTAAAAAAGGTCAATTGTTTGATAATACTCAACTAATTAAAAACGGGCGCAGCTTAAATTGCAATATTTTCTCTATTTACTTAATATTTATTTTATATCTGGTTAGGCAACATTCAAACACATACAAAATAGTTTAAAATAAAATAACACCAGATGGATCAACCGGAAGAGCCCGCCTGTGGACCGGCGGGCCACACCTTATGTAGGGGTCCTTCATTTGATGTATGGCCTTCGATGAGCAGGGACGAACAAGTGATATATTTCATCGAAGATTGATAGAAACGATCTTTGACGCATGATACAATAATGAAACATAATAAAAACAAACATTACGGAAAGTTAAAAGTTTGATATTGGTTTATTGAAGCAAACTAAAATTATGCAATCCTGGCAACGCTGTCTTTCACAAAAAGCGGCAATCATTCCAGAACGAAAAATGTCATGGAATTATAAAAACGAGGTAACGTCAAATTGTAAATATTAAGCTCTTATTAATTGCATAAACATTGCGTAACGTTTTGGATTATTCCGTAATACCCGACCGCCCCGAATCTAGCACAGGCCGGAACTTTCAATCCTTTTTGCCGCGTCATTTTCAGATCGGACAGATTACGTAACGACAACAAAAGGGTCTACACTGGCTTTTAATCATTTTTTACAATGAAGTTCGGCGGTCGTAGCATCGACAGGCTCTATGGTTCGCGTTCTATCAACAAAATAAATTAGTGACAACACCAGGAATTAAACAAGCACGAGGAAGGATAGACGAGAATAACGAAATTTGCACTCGATATTTTTCATGTCCACAAAACACACCCGCGAGTAGGTATCTTTTCTGTGCCGAGTTTTTTGTCCACTTTACATCAATGTAGCCCTTTTTGCATGATAAACTACTGATGCACTTCTCACGGCACATCCCGATGGGATGCGCGAATCCTGATGAGATGACGTGATACAATTTTTAAAATTTATTTCGGTTCGATCCGAAACTTTTAAAAGAACTTTTTTTTTGCTAGGCACATTCGCTGTGGAATTCCTAATAGATGCCGATGAGTGGAAAGCAGCCGGAGCAGAGTGATGAGATTAGTGCCAACCTTTTTTTTGCGCGTATCGAAAAAAACGACTAGCTGTTAACGAACGCTCGGACGGATTTGTGAGATGGAAAAAAATGTTTGATGTATATTTAATTTTTTCGTTGTAGTTTTATGCACTCACGCTCTGGCATAAGTGCTACATTCGTTTAGAAAGCGCGCATTTAAGTGAAAAATTCTCACACGGGAGCAGTATTTGCTCAAAGCTTCATGTCGGCGAATATAATCCTAAAGGTTCGTGCATTCCACGCGGTGAGCGCAATTGTGACGCCAAAAAATAACGATTTTTTTATATGTGTCTTAAACCTGAGCCATATCAACGAGTCAATTGAGAGAGAAATTTTCTATTTTTATTCTTATTCACAAACTGTCAAATTGATTCCAATTTCGAATGAGAACTGCGAATTATTCTAGCAAAGCAAAATTTATCACAATGTGAATAACATAAGAATATTTGTTGATGCTGTCATCGAGAAATGAACTGTATATCCAGTTCTGTGATACAACAGTCATGTTTCTTTAGGTTGCGCGTGATTGAGTATCAACTCATTGGAGTGTAAAGTGCAAAAAGTAGTTTCTGTGTTTCTGTGAATTGCTCGTTTACCTTGCTGGTCTGGAGCAGCAGCAAAAAAAAACTTTTACTTGAAGTTCGTCCCTAATAAGCGATATCAGGTCTTTCCACTATTTGTTCTCTGCACTCAAGTGTGTATCCACACTGTTGCTTCCACAGGAAACTGAGAAAAGTTTTCACCTTGTCATCAGCTGGGTGGCGAAAAGTTTCAAAAAGTTTTGTGATTGATTCACTTAAATAATTCGACTCCAAACATAATGTTATTGTAACTTTTGATTTTATTTTCCAATGGGATATCGGGTTAGTGGGTCTCGGTTTCGGAAATGTCACAATCCGCACAATGAGCATAATAAGCATAATAATATCATACACGTTGTGTTCCGTTGATAGGGGTATGGCTGAGTTATCGAATATATGTTATTTCCGTTGAAAGTCGAATGGATTTTAAAAATAATTAATAACTACTAAAGAAAATCCGTAAGAACGACACCATTGTTACTGTAGTGGCAACATTCCAAATCTGACCAAAACATTACAGGACCCCGTTCGTTCATACAGTTGGTTGTGATGAGAATCAGAGCCTTCCGGCCACAGCTGCAGATTCCCTATCAGATCAGTAAACCAAATTTATATTTTTTGAGAACATCTCCGCGACCTTTGGCTGCGAAGAAAACTCCTCTCCCGGAAGCAATTTTAAATCCAATTTAACATATGTTTTATCGCCCATGTGAATGCTTTCACTAAATTTGGTCAGCACCTGGTCATACAGCTTTCGGAGGAGTTGTTGGCCACATAGAAGTTCCAAATACTGGATTCGCCTTGAATTCCTTCGTGACATTCAGACGCAGTTTTCGGTCCACTGTACGCTTCAATGCCTTGATTGAACCTTTTGGGAAAAAGATAAACATTTCTTAAAACGTTATAGCACTACATACTATTTTTGAAGAACTTTGTGGAACATCGAATTTTTAGGAATTTTCGAAACTTCGAATTTTTGTATGTTAACAATCATTTTTAGCCACAAATTATGAATCTTGATGTGATTTAAAACAAAAAAGGTTATTATCAATCTCCTTCTAAATGTAGCCATTCTCGAAATATTTAAAAAAATATTTCAAATTTATTGTCTTTTTTATAGTAAATAATCCCTTTTAATATGTTTGTCGTGTTATACCGTCATGTTCATGAAATTTCATTTATTTGCTTAAAATTTCCAACAACTTTTCCAAATACATCATCATGGTTCATTTTTTGACTCAAGCATAACTTTTGAAAAGGGCGTATCGATTTGAGTAAGAGAAATCTTTGATAATTTATATCTCAAAAAATATGAGTCGTACCGAAATAGTGTGTTAGAAAGAGTTATAGAGTATTGTTGGCTTAATTTAAAAAAAATATACAATGAGAAGAAAAATTAGTACTCTTTTTTTTATTTAAAAAATAAAATTTTAATTTGCTATATCAAAAAATATGTACTTTTTTATATTTTTTTCATTTTTTTCAAATAAAATAGAAGTCATGTAGAAAATTTAAAAAATGGGCCCAAGATGGTAAAACTATGTTTGACGAAATTTGTGGAACATCGAATTTTTAGGAATTTTCGAAACTTCGAATTTTAGTATGTTAGCAATCATTCTTAGCCACAAATTTTATATTTATATTTATTCATTTGCCAACAGATACAATAGTTATCCCAATGACATGAAAATTACGACACTACACATATTAATTAAAAACTCTGCGGAAACAACTCTTATTTCTACAACGTGAAACATTAAAGTCAAACACATCGTAGTATCTGTCATATACAGCAGAAACAGGAATGGCCCTAGATGGCTGCCTTGAGGAACGCCAGATGTCACGGGGAAGGAAGGAGCAACATAGTCCGCAATTTTGACAGACATGCTTCGACCATTCAAATAAGAAGAAAGCCAAGCAAGCAGGTCGTTCTGAACACCTAACCTGTCATACTTAGCCAAAGCAATGTCGTGATTCATTTTATCGAATGCTGCAGAGAGGTCTGTATATATAGCATCTACTTGATGGCCTTGCTCAATTTCACGGATGATGTAGGAAGTGAACTGTACTAAATTGGTAGTCGTTGAGCGATTGAACATGAAACCATGCTGGTCCATCGAAATGCAGTGAGCGAAGTTTTGAACCAATTCTTCGAGAATAATTAGCTCGAGTAGTTTCGACGTAGCACTTAAAGCGGCTATTCCACCATAGTTCGATACAGTCCTTTTGCAATCCTTTTTGTGAATCGGAAAAACGTAAGATTCCTTCCAGCAGGATGGGAAGTCACCCGACCTCAGGGAGAGATTGAAAGTATTGGCTAGAGGTGTTGCTAGAGCAATCAAGCAGCGTTTCAGGACCAAATTATGAATTCTGATGTGATTTAAAACAAAAAAGGTTATTATCAATCTCCTTCTAAATGCAACCATTCTCGAGATATTTAAAAAAAATATGTCTAATTTATAATCTTTTTTATAGTAAATAATCTCTTTTAATATGTTTGTCGTGTTATACCATCATGTTCATGAAATTTTATGAATTTGTATTTTTGATTCATTGGAATCAAAAATACAAATTTTTAAAATCTGCATCTGCAAATCTGCACAATGACTATTACCACAATAGGTACACTTATTACGAACCTTCAGGAACACTATTACCATAATGGGTACATGGAAGTGGCATTTTCAAACATGTTTTTTTATACAATTTAGTCAATTAATCATCGAAATATCAGTGAAAATCTTCAAAAACAGATTTCAAACTACTAGATAAAGCATACTTTTGTATATTTTTGAACTAAAATAGAGTATTTATTCTCCAATTTCCGCAAGTTGGTGACATATTTCCTCCATAATTGATACACTTACCTTACATCAGATATTATTTTAGAAGGCATCAAAATTTTTAAAATATCTTTTTAGTCGAAAATGTGGGTAACCCCAAAAAGGATCTATGGTTTATGTGGTTTTGTGGAAGCAGTTGAGATGGGTCAGTCATTATTTATTCTTGTTCTCGCCTGAACAATACACGACATTTGTTTCCTTATAGCCAATGCACGTAGCACACTCAGTATATATTGCGAATATTGTTCTCCGTGTTTGGCACAATGCGGCCCGGGGTGGTTACATATTTGTTCCCCCACCACCGTTATCTATTTGATATTGCATAAAATCAACAATTCGTACCAGTGGTTTAATCACACACAACCAATCTCCACATAACGGTATGAGAACTAACGTGCAGTCTTCAGAATGCAACTCGGTGCTGATGCGCAACAAGATTTTTGTACCCAGTTGAGCTCTCACTCCTTGTGCACACATGCGCTCTGGCGAATGAGCACGCTCCGAAACACAGATAAAATGTTTGGTTGTCAGCGCCATTCTTACGCAGAGATTTGCGCTGAGTTTTACGCTGAAATTTGCGCCGCGCTTGCGCCGTATTGCTACACTGCGCGCTTGAATAAGGATTGCTCTCTCTGTTGAGTTTTTTGACGTAGAACTACGTCTTTCATTAAGGGTGCCAAATCAGAAAACAGGTCACGTTTTTATGAAATAAAGTTAACGTTATTAACTATTTTTGCCGCGAACGGATTTCGTCGATTTACATACTAAACGAATCGGAAATTCCGTAAGATTTGTACAATATGCTATACATTAGAATCCCCTAGTTTGTGAATGGTTAAAATTCATGAAAACTTTAAGCGTTTCCATTTTCCCATACATTTGTTCTGTCCATTTGTGTGCTTTCCCGAACAGAGCTATCAATAACGAGCAACTTATCGACGACCAACGGAGGGGAAATCGTAGGATTTAAAGTCTCCGTGAACAAAGGAAAAGTAGAAGAATGAAGGGGAATACATGCCTACAGTATAAACAGTGGATCTCGCTGAGGCAAACTTTCATTCGGCATCGGACTGTTGAGCAATCCAGTTCACTTTGCTTTCGCTGCGCTTCGATCTAAGATTGGACCCCACCAGTGGTAATCCAACTTGGATATCGTCGTTTGCTTTTTCTTTTCGTTTTTGTGTGCTTTTCTTTCCGTGTCATACATTGGACGCTTCGCGTAGTGTGTGATGAGCAAGAAGAAGAAAAAGGCAGGCTCGAGCCCTGCAAAAAACGAACGTATTGCCAGGGGCAATGAAATTTCGAGGCAAGCGTCATCTAATGAATGTGCTATAGATGGGCAAAACAGTTCACTTTGATGAATGGTTCAGTCACTAACCGTTCATCTATGTGAATCAGTTCTTTTGAACCGTTCTTTCGCTCTTTCGTTCAGCTGCAACCCAACATCAATAGACAGCTATTCATTGATATCGTTGGATTGGATAGTGTACGTATGGAATTTATATTTTTGAAATTTAGTACTTCTTCAAAAGTCGCAAACTGTATGTGAAAATATGTTTATCGGCCGACAAAAGTATATGTAATAATTTAATGCGAACAAAATATATGCAATTTTTCATATTTTCTGTTTGGACAATACACATGTTCTATGTAAGATCATATTTCATTCAGAGAAAAAATACAAACCATCATGATAACACGTACGCGCAATAGGCCATACAATGGATTGAAAGCAACGAAAAAACTTTTTTCTTAACTTGCCCTCACTATGAGATTTTATGTTACCTAATTCATGAATCGACCCAGCTTTCCCAAATTTTTTTCTGATAATTAGGAAGTATATTAATATTACGCGGAATTGAAAGAATACATGAAATTGAAAATATATAGCTTTGCCTTTAAAACTACGAAAATCTAATTTAATTTTTAACCCAAAATTGAGTATACATTAACAAAATAAACCTTGCGTTACATGCATTTTGCTCATAAATGACAATATTGTTTTATTTTTCTTACAAGCGTTCTCGTTATATTAATCTATTCCGTCCAGCACAAATCAGTTCAGCTGCACTCGTCCGTTCGCAAACAGTTCGCCCACAACAAACACTTCGTTCTCAAACAGTTCGTTCCCAAACAGTTCACTCTTAATCAGTTCGCTCTCAAACAGTTCGTTCCCAGACAGTTCACTTTTAATCAGTTCGTTCACAAACAGTTCACTCTCAATCAGTTCGCTCTTAAACAGTTCACTCGCAAACAGTTCGTTCACAAACAGTTCACTTTCAAACAGTTCACTCGCAAACCGTTCTTTCGGAATCAGTTCGTGGATAGTATACCGTTCTTTGAAAAAGAACGACCGTTCGTTCACTCTTTTCGGCGAACTAGTTCTTTTGTACCGTTCGTGAACGGTTTGCCCATCTCTAGTTGGTGCAGTGTAAAGCGCTCGCACTGAACCGAGACTTCGCGATTGTGACACCGCATCGAACAACATCGAAGTAGGTGATTTCGGCGCTTAGGTCGAAAATGTAAACGCCGCTACCCAGGCAGCAACCAAAAGCTTCCCCAGCTGGTGGTGAAGGCGGTCGCTCTTGACAAACTCATCAGCGAATTCGCATCGATGGGTGTTACAGCAGAGTACAAGCTGTGTGGCATAATTCAGTCTTTTTCCAAGCAGATAACATTGTTTGTTTTCCGTCATCATAAGGGCTTCGTTGGTGCCTTTGAGAAGGCATCAATGCATTAAACTGACGTTATGGCGAATCAGTCGTAAAGGTTGTGCGCCAAAAAATTATTTGGGGAATACCAAGCATCTTGAATGTCTTACTGGAATGTTATAAGTTATTTGGGTTTGCGTGCCAGTCGCAAAACTGTCTTCAACTAGGATTGCATTTGCGCTAATATTGATCATAATGAAGCATTGCTACTGTTTTCGAGGTTGTTATCAACAAAAATAGTTTATTTCGCTTGTTTAGTCACGAAGAAAGTAGATGTCGTTCTGGAATTTTGTATGTGATTAGGTTTCGCTTGCCAGTGGCAAAACTTCCTCCACTAAGGGTGACAGCTGCGCTTCTCTCGAGCATGATAAAGTAATGCAACTTTTTTCGAGACCAGTAATATTAACAGAAGCGTTTCTTTTGAGTATAGCGCAAAATGATGAGAAGTGTTTATATTCCTAGTAGTTTAAAGCCACCAATGTATGGCTCTGTATGCATGCTATGGCGAACGCTTGTTTGGCGCTTGGTTTACGTTGTACGGACGATGCCTAGAGGTGCGATTCCTTTGAGGCAATACTATTTCAGAGATTATTCTACTAAACAGTTGTTTCTAAAATTTCACAGCATTATAGAATAATATCCGAAGGTATAAATAAGCGACTTATATAAAATAACAGCGTAGTTCTACGTCAACAATGCGGTCGTATCTTAGACACAAACTCCTATAATTTTTTTCTTCACACAAGCGTATACGTTTCAAATGGCGCGCTGTGGTTTTTATGCTTTGCTTAGAACGAACGAAGACAAAGCGGGCACTAGAATTTGGTGTGTATGTGTATGTGTGTGTGTATAGAATGAGACGCGCATCACACAAGTGAGTAGAATTGTTTAGTATCTGAGTTCTGCGCCGGGTACATTTTGCGCTGTCGTGCTTATGAATTTTGTGCTCTTCGCACCAAGATAGAATACGAGTTTTCTTTGAGCGTGCGCTGATGAAAATTAAACTCAAGCGCAGCGCTGCCTTTGTTTTCTGAAGACTGCCAACGTGGTACGTTCTATTTTAATATTTCTATTCTGCTTTGCTTCTGTCTGTCAATGTAAAGTGGAGTCAATAAGTAACAAACTCTATTCATACATCTTAGAATGTTTTAAGTTTTTGACGTAGAACTACGTCTTTCAGGAAGGGTACCAAATCAGAAAACACAATCACGTTTTTATGAAATAAAGTTTGTTAGTGAAGTGAAAGGCAATCTACCAACCTCGAACATTCGTGTAGGAAACTGGAAGATACCACGAGGCGCAAATTTGGCCGATCCAACGTATTCAAGATCAAGCCCCATAGATCGGGTTCTTGGTATACTAAACTTCTGCAACTTTTTCAAACCAGGAAAAAAAATCCATATTGGTGATGGATTACCGAAGATAACGGACACGGTATTCGAATTGGTGATTGCAGTAGCAATACGCAAAGGATTATTTGCAGATACGATTGCAATATTGCCGTTACACTTAAAGGGAGAAGGTGTGATGGAAGTTCGAAGAAGGAAGGGTCAATCAAATATCACGATACTCGACTAATGCAAAAAGTAGGTCTAGGAAATTTATTCCAAAAAATCCGAAACGGATAACAATGGACTGTACTTGAGCCCTACATGGAGAAGATTAACCACGACGAATTTGAGAATCTAACAGAAGTTTGTCTGCCGAAAGAGAGCAGGTTTTTTTTTAATAAAACCAGGATTAGAATTTACCGAATTGAGAAAAGGGACAAGTAACAGGGTTAGACAATTGAGCGGCTCAGAAGGAAAAGGGCGTAAGTGATTTGATCAATTTCTCTTCATCAACTTTTTTCTTTTAATAACTTAACTGCAAAAATGTTCCAATTTGAGTTTGCTATAGAATCTGATAGATGCGGTTCTGACCTATCTTCCACATTTTCATATACAGCTGGAATTGTGTTTTTCAACTATGTATTGACCAAAATGTTGAGATATAGGATGGTTATAAGCGAAGGTTTTCAGAGAGCTGCCAATCCAGTATGCGAGAGATTGTTTTGTCTTTTCAGAAATTGAGTAATTTCAGCGCGGGCGAGAATGTTGGTACTGATCGAAAAGGGCAAATTTCACGTTTGTCAACCTCTAGTTATATAAACTACTGCATGGGCTCAATCTGACAAAAGTAGATGACCAATACAGAAAAAAACAAATAATCCAAACAGAAAATGAAAGAGATAGGAGATAGGTGAACGAAGTAGGACATCATAATAAAACAAAAAAAGAGACAAAATAAGAGATTTTTTTATAGAAATAGAGTTGGAAAGAAAACGGCCATTGAATCGGTCGAAAGAATCAAAGTGTCCTGTAAAAATGAGCTGCAATGTGAAATGTAATAAGTTGTGAATATATGAGTTGTGAATTGTAAAATAAACGGACTGTACTGCATAAATCACGTTGGTGCTGCTGTTATTTGGCGGGTACTCATATATAACCCGGAAGGAAACCCCGACAGTTCCACGTCGGAAAAACGCAGGTTTGGATCCTGCGTATTGACATCGAAGCAGCACCCAACCATTGCTTCTGCATGTGGTTGGGTCTTATCGTGAGCACAAGCAATAATCTCTTGTAATCGACCGGCTGTACTAGTTGATCTAAAGTCTTAACAATACGCTCATAAGCCTCTGAAAGTGACTGCAGTTCGACTACCGACTCCCGTGTAACGATAGGTAAATTGAAAAGTTCCTGCAACTGTCTACGCATGAGCATCTTGCTAAGCTCAACCACTATTTTTTTTTTCACTAGTTTTGAGATTGTGATATTTTGTATAAATAAGAGGAAAACCACTCACTTATACCAATGTTCACTTTGAGCAGTTTATTCGTATTCAGAAGGCTAGAAATATCATTACCAGCTTCGCTTATTCTCTAGCCAAATCTTTGCCTTTGCTCGTTATAAATGCTTATAAATGCTCTTTGCTCGTTATAAATGAAAAATCTGATGCTATATCCGCTATAGCAGGGGTGGCCAAACTTCTCATCACCCCTTCCTATAAATACAATATGTTTTCAAAGTCATAGTTAATAAGTAGTAGTTTGATTGTAAAATGTTGTTTTAGGTTGCGAGAATAATTTTTTTTTTATCTGTATTATAGTGACTTTCAACTCATTTGGCTGGTTCGTCACTTTTACTTCCATTTTTGGAAGAATGTCGGGAGTGAGAATTGAACTCGTGACCTTTAGCGTGAGAGGCATGGATGTTACCACTACGCCGGATCGCCTCCTGCGAGAATAATGATTTTTTCTCAAAAGCTAGTTAGTTATAATAACAATAGGCTCTTTTATTGTTTATGGTTTTATTTTTATTGCGAACATTTTTAATTTAAACACATTTTATTCTAAATGTTTGTTTTGTATCTGATAAAGCGCTGGAAACATTAGGTTATATGTTTTCGACATGTTATTCATATTTTTGTTCAAATGCACTCAAATTTATTTATAAACAGGCTGCCAAATTGTAATCTGTCAAAGGAGAGCGATGTTTTGTTTCGATTGTATTCATAGTAGAAAATATTGTTTTCGGGTATAAGTATATCCGAAAAAAGTTATCATCAACACATCACCTCGCAAAGGAAATTCCAATAAGTACAGTAAATATATTTTTGAAATTGAAATACTTTTGCAATCAAGAGCTTAATATCTCTTGATTTTAAAAATATATCGCCATGAAAATTGAAGATTTCATTTTCAATCAATGCGTTTTGATTTCACTGACATTTCTTCTATGTTGATTCCATCATTGAATGGAAATGACATGAATTATATTATGAATTATATTATTTTTGAAATATCTTCAAATCTTCTGTCGTAAGCATTTAGTAACAAAGAAATTTATTCTGCAAACGATCGTATTCATGTGTTTTAATCTGCTGATTTAGTCGCAATATTTTCGAATTGCTTTAATTCTCGTCCCCTAAATTGTGCTTTTAAGAGTGTTTTCAGTTTTATTCCTTGATGTTTCAAATTGCATTAAAAATTATTTTTCGACATTCCAGAAAGGGGCCCGCCCTTAAGCAATAAATATAAAACAACGAATAGCATGGATACGTAACAAAAAATTAAAAGGGTATTGATATAATGTGATATGATGTTGTTTCAATTTTGCGAAAATCAAAGAGAGGTTATCGGTTCCATGTACGGACAGAAGCAACTGATGGATACTTTTTTACTCAATTGAAATATGAAATATAATACGCGGAAAAAATTGCAAATGAAAAACCTTTGATTTTGGCGCTCCAGAGGGCCAGCGTCTCCGGCAAATGCCGGGTTTGCCGCCCGCACGCTACGCTACTGGTCACACACACATATATATTCCGCCATTTCTCGATTGTTCGCAGAGATATTTGCTTCAATCGACAGGAAATATGACTACGTATCTATTACAATACATCATGGAACACATTTCTCGTTGGGGAAACCCATTATTTTCTCGATAACTGGCTTTAGTGATCGATAACTCGCGTAATATCGATCATACAATTTCGAGCTTAGGCATTTCACACTAAAAAAAATTTTCACTGTTTTTTGTTTGTTCCATTAAGTCGTGAGTTACAGGGTGTTAATGATGGAGGTCACAGTATGTACAGTATGTACGATGGCGTACGATCACGCAAGTCTCGTCTTTGTTCCAAAGGAAACTCCAGAGCACCGCGTCTTTGTATACCCCAGATTCAACGCAAGGCATGAGGGACTGGCTGACCTTCATGCTTCATGCTGAGGACACCTGGAATGCAGTGGACAGCGTAATCGTGCACATCATGACCGAGCTACAGTGGAAATGGAGGGCCGACCAGCGCGCAGACAATGCATGACGGTGGAAAGTGAACAACTGCGAGGGCTGTTGTAATGGATGGTACTCCACGAGAGTAGCTGTGACGTAGTGCGCGCCATGTTGGCGGGCGTTTCCTAATCGGTACACGTCTCGGCAGGCAAGAAATCCCGCGAGGGTGGCTGTGACGGATTGCGCGTCAAGTTGAAGGGCAATTCCTGATCGGTGTACGTCCTAATGGTTACTAATGGCAAGGTTACTGGTGAGGTAGAATGCGTGTGGTGTGGTGAACGTCGGCAAACCGGTGCGTACTCTACGAGACTAGCTGTGACGGAGTGCGCGTCACGATGGATGCAATTCCTAATCGGTGCACGTTTTGACGGGTGAACGGATGCTAGGACAATTGGCACAATTCGAATGAAATGAAGAAAGAAGAAGACAATTGGCCCAATTCGAATGAACTGAAGTAGAGATGGGCAAAACAGTTCACTTTGATGAACGGTTCACTCACTAACCGTTCATCGAAGTGAATCAGTTCTTTTCAACCGTTCTTTCGCTCTTTCGTTCAACGGTATTAAGAACAACATAGAATGTTAGCTGGAACCCAACATCAATAGACAGCTATTAATTGATATCGATGGATTGGATAGTGTACGTAAGGGATAATTTTTTTTTTCAAAGTTAGTGGGGGAAAGATAAGCTACTTCATTAAAAGCCGCGAACTGTATGTGAAAATATGTTTATCGGTCGACAAAAGTTTATGTAATAATTTGATGCGCACAAAATATGTGCAATTTTTCATATTCTCTTTTTGGACAACACACAGGTTCCATGTAAGATCATATTTCATAATGTTCATTCAGGGAAAAAATCAGCAGCGATTTTCACTAACAATCAATCGCACAAACAATCACGAAAACACGTACAAGCAATAGGCCAAACAATGAATTGAAAGCAACGAAAAAACTTTTTTCTCAACATGCCCTCACTATAAAATTTTATGTTTACCTAATCTATGAATCGCCCCAGCTACCTCCAGATTTTTTCTGATAATCAGAAAGTATATGATTGTTACGCGGAATTGAAAAAATACATGAAATTGAAAATATATAGTTTTGCTTTAAAAACTACGAAAATCTAATTTAATTTTTAACCCAAAATTGAGTATACATTAACAAAATAAATCCTGCATTACATGCATTTTGCTCATAAATCAAAAATCGTTTGATTTTCCTTACAAGCGCTCTCGTTATATTTGTCCATTCCGTCCAGCGCAAATCAGTTCAGCTGCATTAGTTCGTTCGCAAACAGTTCGCCCGCAAACACTTCGTTTTCAAACAGTTCGTTCCCAAACAGTTCACTCTCCATCAGTTCTTTCTCATACAGTTCACTCGCAAACAGTTCGTTCACAAACAGTTCACTCTCCAACAGTTCACTCTCAAACAGTTCACTCTCAAACAGTTCACTCGCAAACCGTTCTTACGGAATCAGTTCGTTCACAGACCGCAATCAGTTCGTGGGGAGAACTACCGTTCTTCGAAAAAGAACGACCGCTCGTTCACTCTTTTCGGCGAACTAGTTCATTCGTACCGTTCGTGAACGGTTTGCCCATCTCTAAACTGAAGAAAAAAAAAGGATATCAACAACCGATAAAGTGCATGAGCAGCGTCGCCCCCCGAAGTAGTCACCTTGATATGGTCCCGAGAGGAACGAGGCGACGAGTAGAAAGCTTGGTTTTTAGTGGGTGTGAGCCCCACACGACGCCTTATCGTCCCAGATAAGGCTGGTAGAGCTTTCCTAACCACTTAAAAAAAGTTTGAATTATAGAGGCTCTGAAATTTCTCAGTTCATTCGTCTCTTGCCCTGAAAAAAGGCCATTTGGGAAACTTAACATAGGCCATTTTGGACGTATCGCCACAATTATCGGGTTGCTAGCTGGATGACTGTTGAATCGTGAATGATTTTTGGTTGATTGTTTTTTTTATTACAGAGGCTTGAAACTATGAAGTTCATCCATCTCCAATCAAGTTTTTAGGTGTATGCACATAAGGGTGGTAATGGATGTATGGAAAAAATTTCATCATCTAATTTACACCAAACCACACCCACCCTTGGAAGATTTTAGAAGATCAAAAAAACCAAAACTTTGGGCGCTTTGAGGCACCCCTAAATCATGTCCGATTGAGCTGAAATTTTTGCACAGATCATTTATTTGGGTTAATAAACAAAATGTACATGGTCGGTTTTAGAAATTTGGCATGACCATTTTCGATGCCACCCTAATGCTCATATAGTGCTGTCAAAATTATGTCTGTGATAGGGAATGTATAGCGTGGTCTTCAGCTCATTCACTATCATATATTTCATTATCGAGTACATTACAGCACCTTAAACTGATGCAGCGCAGAAAAGGTGCGAAATTCTAACTATCATCCTTTTTCATTTTACAATTTTATTTTACAATTATTCAATTAATAATTTTTTATTTAAGTTTATTTGAAAAAGTTTATGATTTTCTTTGTTTTGATAGATACATAGAAATATTTTCCATTGATTGATACAAACATCATGGTGAATTGTCGAGAAATAGCTGAATTATAAGCATTCCGAACAACAACAGTAAATACACAGTTCATTATGTTGCTTCAAATTCATTTTTTCTATACAATGCAAATGTAATGTAAGCAAACTAAATGCTTGCGCTAAGTAGAAGAAACCATTCTCAAAGTAGCGAAACATCAAAATTTTCATATTAATTCCCGGCCACAGCATTAATACACTTACACTTAAGCATTAATACATCTTACGCAGAACTGTAACAGAGCTCGGAACAACGGAAAAAATTGATTCCTCCATTTTCCAACCGAATAAAATAGCTCCTTCTTCTGAACAATACCTTACTCACATCTGGCTTGGAATTCGCTGCACTTTGACGCCACTTCGAGCCCGGAAGCAATGTACTGATTTGATAAAATTGAATGATCGATCACAAAAAGTCGTCATTAAGCGTTGAACACTCCTATATTCACACAATAATTTCCCCGACAACAAATTATAAAAAAAAAATTGCGTTTTTTTACTACAGATATTACCATTAATTGTAAATCTTAACCGAAATGCGGAAAAGGGGGCTCATTTTTAACTAAAAGAAAGTAAAGGGTGTGTCACATCAAGTTGCATCACGGAAAAAACGCTGTAGAAATTTAATTTTTAGGAATTATATCTTCAGTTTTCGCTTATAATCAGATAAGAGTGTATAGATCACGTTGGCCATGCTTCACTGTCAATTTTGCGTAAATTTGAAAAAATGTCGTCGAACGAAAAAGAGCGTCGTGAATTAATCCTGCGCACTCATTTCGAGAATCCAGAGTTGTCACATCGGGACATCGGTAGGATGCTGGGAATTGTCCAATCCACGGTCAGCAGAGTACTAAAACGATACTTCGAGAACCTAACCATCGACCGGAAGGTGAAGAACGGCAAAAATGGATGCTTCGTCAGTGAAAAAGATCACAAGCGCGTAGTTAAGCAGTTTAGACGTGATCCGAGAAGTTCGGTCCGGGATGTCGCCAATAAGCTGAATTTGTCAAGTTCATTCATCCAGCGGACCAAGCAGCGGGAGGGCCTGCTTACATACAAGGTTCAGAAGGCTCCTAACCGCGACGAAAGGCAAAACATGGTGGGGAAGCCCGGAAGCTGTACACCGAAATGCTGACGAAGCCGCATTGCCTGGTAATGGACGACGAAACCTACGTCAAAGCGGACTTTCGTCAGCTGCCGGGCCTGTTGTTCTTCTCCGCAAAGGACAAATTCAGCGTTCCGGAGGAGATTCGCAAGCAGAAACTATCCAAGTTTGCCAAAAAATACATGGTGTGGCAAACGATCTGCTTTTGCGGAAAGCGGAGCGCCCCCTTCGTGATGACCGGCACGGTAAACGGGCAGGGTTACCTTAAGGAGTGCCTACAGAAGCGCTTACTACCACTATTGAAGCAGCACGAGGGCCCGACCATCTTCTGTCCGGATCTCGCTTCGTGCCACTATTCAAAGGACGTGTTGGAGTGGTACGAAGCCAACGGGGTCATCTTCGTGCCGAAGGAAATGAACCCGCCCAACGCGCCGGAGCTTCGCCCAATAGAGAAATATTGGGCGATTATGAAGCAGGCCCTCCGGAAGAACCCAAAAGATGTCAAATCGGAGGCGGACTTCAAGAGAAAATGGATTTCTGTTCAAAAAAAAACTACAACCTGACGTTGTACAGAACCTTATGGACGGGATAAAGAGGAAGGTGCGAACATACGGGTTTGGGCTCGAAGTATGAATGAAAAGAAAATGCCAAAATTTGTTTGATAGTTTTTATTCTACTGTCTAAAATTTTCAAAAGGATCGGTCTACTGGGCGAATTTCTACAGCGTTTTTTCCGTGATGCAATTTGATGTGACACACCCTTTATAAAGTATTAAGTGAACCTAAGTTCGTTTATTGAACTAAAAAATTCTCCTTTTTATATGACTGGGGAATACACATTGCGTATTTGAAACAGAAATGCCAGCAAAGAATCAATTTTCTCCAAACAATAACCGGAACATGGTGGGGTGCCGATCCAGGAGACCTCATTCAGTTGTACAAAACAACGATATTATAAGTGTTAGAATATGGCAGTTTTTGCTTCCGATCAGCTGCCAGGATTCATATTCTCAAGCTGGAGAGAATACAATATCGTTGCTTGCGTATAGCCATGGGGTGTTTGCATTCGACACATACGATGAGTCTCGAAGTTTTGGCAGGAGTACCCCCGCTTACTCTTCGGTTCACAGAATTATCCTACAGATTTCTCATCCGTTGCAAGATCATGAATCCATTGGTGATTGATAACTTCGAAAATCTACTCCAACTGACTCCTCAGTCAAGTTTTATGTCTCTATACCATGAGTACCTTACCCATGAAGTGCACCCTTCACCGGGCATCTCCAACCAAGTTTGCTTCCCATACTTTTGCAATTCCTCTGTCAATTTTGATCTGTCCATGCGACAAAAGATCCATGGAATCCCAGATCATCTACGCTCCGATTACATTCCGGAGATATTTTCGGCAGAATATGGGAAAGTTAGATCTGATAAAATGTTCTTTACTGACGGTTCATGCATAAACGGGTCCACTGGCTTCGGCATCTTCAATGAAAATTCCAGTGCCTCTTTCAAACTCAAAGATCCTTGTTCCGTGTATGTCGCTGAACTGGGTGCGATATATTACGCATTAGGGATCATTGAAACATTGCCCATCGACCACTATTTTATTTTTTCAGACAGTCTCAGCTCAATAGAGGCAATCCGCTCAATGAAAGTTGATAAACGCTCATCTTATTTCCTAACAAGAATAAGACATCTATTGAGTGTTTTGGTCGAAAAATTATTCAAGATTACCTTAGCATGGGTTCCCTCTCATTGCTCGATTCCGGGGAATGAGAAAGCGGACTCGCTAGCTAAGGTGGGCGCTTCAGAAGGCACACTTTTTGAAAGGCAAATTACTTATAACGAATTTTTTCACATTCCTCGTCAGGACACACTCGTTAGTTGGCAGCGCATGTGGAGTGAAGATGAGTTCGGTCGTTGGTTACACACGATTATCCCTAAAGTTTCGACGAAAGCTTGGTTTAAGGGATTGAATGTCGGTCGTGATTTCATTCGCGTGATATCTCGGCTTATGTCCAATCACTACTACCTAAACGCGCATCTCTATCGAATTGGGCTCGCAGCAAACAATCTTTGTGATTGTGGCGATGGCTACCACGACATCGAGCATGTTGTCTGGTCGTGTATCCGGTTCCATGCTGCTCGCTCTCAGCTCTCTAGAGCACTGAGAGCAAAAGGCAGACAATCGGATATCCCCGTCCGGGATATCTTAGGTAGCCGTGATCCTGATCTTCTGCTTCATCTATACCTGTTCCTCAGAAACGCCGATGTCAACGTTTAATGATGTTTCCTTCTTTGTGTCCCTGTTTCGTATCCCTCCTATCCGATCTATAAACTTTTACTTAGTCGCGGCAATACATACACACACTCTTTACAGATACACGGGCCAAAGGTTGTGCAGTCCACTGATGATTCAACAAAAGCCAAAGGTTGTACCGCTCATGACAACTCTACACGAGCTGATGATTGCGCCGGCTAGTGACCATTCTATCCTGGATTCCTCGAGAAGACGCACCACGCTAGATATGGGGTACAGACTAGGGGGGCGTTGCTGATTAATGGTCAGCTGCATCCCAATAGGAAGTATCCCGTGTCGGGCACAGGTACAGATCATTGAAGACAGCAACATCACAATTACGAAAACACTTGTAATACTAACCTCGAGCCAACCGCGAGTAATCGGTTACATATTACTAACATAGTTATAAGGCAAACATTGTCGAAATATTGAACACCCGGCCCCGTCAGGTTGACGCCATATGAGCCTTAATAAAAATATATATTTTAGATAAAAAAAAAATATATATATATGACAGCGTGACAGCGCATCTGTTTTTCAAATGCTTGTTTGCCGCAAGTTTTGAATAAAAGCTAATTTTGTTAACACCCTTCGTATTTAAATATCGCCTGAATGGTTTATAACAATTAGAATTGACCAAAATAACACAGTTTTTTAATACACCTCTTCCAAAGCTTGGATTTTATGTCTACTATCAACGAATTTTCAATTTACATGTTATAACTAGTATCAATTTGGATTACATTTTCTTCGAAAACTTTTTCCAAATTTGGTTCAGTGGTACAAAACCTAATGAAATGAGCCTAATGTTTCATTCGAGTTATGTTTTATCAAACATTTATTATCTAAGATCTCGCTTATTGAAATTAGCATCATCTCACTAATCGATATTAGCATATCAAACTGTAAGGTGATCTTGCAGATTGAAGAGTGTCACATGCAAACATACACATTCATCTTACAAAATGACCCACCCATAGCATAGAGAGAGAATTCAAAACAGATACAGAGAGGTGGTAACATGAAACGATTAGCTTAACCAGGTAACTGATGATGTTGCCTGTGTTCCTTCCACATCGTTTCAACAATTTAGCAAAGCACACATTAAATTCTGCTCCATTGTGGGCGCCATATATTACATATTGTTATTATGACTAAGCTCTGATCAGTTTTAAAATCAATCTGTTTACGTTACACTACTAATATTGCTCACCATGACGGTACTGAGAATTTCTCTTGCATCGGGTCAGAGGGGGGTATGTCGAGCGGACAGAGTTTCCATGGAACGTGTGTATGTGGTCAGCTGAACTTTCGTCGAAAGTTGTGTGATGTTGTTTGTGGACCAATAAATCTGTTTGTGCACTCGTGAAGAAAGATGTTTCCTCACACTATTGTTCGACCAAAGCCAGAGAGGCCAGACATTCTGGTTCGCTGTGTACTTCAACAAAAGCTGCCGAACGGATGTGAACCATGGTGAGCGTTACGTACTTCCCTCTCTAGCCAATGTTCCGAAAAAAGTTGGAAATAAATGTACAGAAAGCGATCTTTCGAGCGCAATGTCACGGAGCAAAAAGTTTCTACCGAGGTACTGTTTAGTGTCTGGTGAAGGAACGGTGGAGATGCTTTGAAACAACTATAAATATTGTTTGATTGTACTGGAGAGTGCAATGAAGCCGAGAATATTATCAAGAATATATTTGACGTGGGTTTTTACTTACGTTTGCCTTTCACTCACAATTGAATGAATGCGGAGTGAGGAAGAGTTGTTTATTTTTCACTAGCCAACAAAAAATATCAATCATTTCAGGTATTTTTGTTATTCAAACTTTTCTCAATTCAAATCAAGGGAAACTTCGTCAATAACTCATTTCAGATATTTCCTTCTACATCAACAGAGCATCTATGTTTGAAGTTGTTTTCACGCTTAAGCCTGTCGTGACTTACCATTACTTATTATTATTATGATTTGAACATGTTTTTAAATATACTTTAACAAATAAAAGTCGAGCTGTCCGTTAGCTCGTATGATAAGTTGTCACCGCCACTTGAACAACAGTACAATCACAACACAAAAAAGAGTTAGAGAACGTAAAGTCTGCTTCATTTAATATTGGAACAAATTCTTTTGCTCATTGTGGCGCTCCTAGTGGACGGATTTCGAAACTTTTTTCACCCACGTGTCGGGAAATTCATTACCTTTCACCATGTATTTATGTCATAACACCAAACGATAGCATTTTGTAAACAACCGCCATGGAAGCCGAACGGAGAGATAAAATTGTGCACAGTTTTCTTGAAAATCCATTGTTGTCGGCATCTAAGCTAGCTAAACAGCTTAAAATGCCCAGAAATACCGTATGGCGTGTTATCAAGCAGTACAAGGAAACATTGACGACGACTCGGAAGCCGCATTCGAAGCGTCGGAGTGGAACTGTCGACCGGAAACTGCGTGGGAAAGTCATCAAGGCCGTCAAGAGGAATCCCAATCTTTCAGACCGCGATTTGGCCAATAAGTTCCAGGCCGCTCACAGTACGGTGCGACGAATTCGTCTCCGGGAAGGAATAAGGTCATTCCGAGCCAGCAAACAGCCAAATCGGACGCTGAAGCAGAACAATGTGGCCAGAATCCGTGCTCGAAAGCTGTACGACCAAGTGCTGACCAAGTTCGACGGATGTATTCTGATGGACGATGAGACCTACGTGAAGGCGGACTTTGGGCAAATCCCAGGTCAAAAATTTTATTTGACGACGGCTCGGGGGGATGTACCTGCAAAATTTAAGTTCGTGTTTGCGGATAAATTCGCCCGCAAATACATGATTTGGCAGGGGATATGCAGTTGTGGACAGAAAACCAAAGTCTTTCTCACTGACAAGACAATGACATCAGAAGTCTACAAAAAAAGTGCCTACAGAAACGGATTCTGCCGTTTATTCGTGCCCACGACCGTCCAGTAATGTTTTGGCCGGACCTCGCAAGCTGCCATTACAGCAAAACGGTTATGGAATGGTACGCAACGAACGGGGTCAGCGTAATACCGAAGGACCTCAACCCCCCAAACTGCCCCCAGTTCCGGCCGATAGAGAAATACTGGGCAATCACGAAGCGGAGGCTTAAGGCAAAGGGAAAACTTGTTAGGAACATGACTCAAATGAAGAACTGGTGGAATCAAATCGCCAAAACGGTGGACGAAAAGGGTGTGCGCCGCCTAATGTGCCGTATTACGGGAAAAGTACGAGAATTTCTTCGAAACAGCAATGAATAATTTTTTTAATTTTTTTTTATGAAAGAGTGAAGAAAATGCTACATTTGTATGAAAAACAAATTATGAATTCGTTAATAAATGACTGAACTACACGCAATTGTTTGTGTTCCAATATTAAATGAAGCAGACTTTAGAATAATGAATAGAGAACGCTGGAGCTTTTTCGAATGAATAATCATAATCTGATCAACATTTATTTAGGGTAAATGATCTTGGTTTGTCCAATTTGGGGTGTTTTTACGCAACTAGTAAATGCAAATCGATTTTTCTTCATGAAAATCACACATAATCGATACGAGTTTGGGTTTGTTGAAAAGCCCCAAGTCTCTAGTTGCTAATACTACCATAAGGTGTTGAAATTATTCAAATTTTTATGTTTTTTAACGATTTTCCTTAAAGAAGAATTATGATCATGGTTTGACCACCTCTGATCATGGTTTGCCCAAAAAAATGATCATGGTTTGTCCGGTTTTAGAAATCTCCATTTTTGAATGAAAACATTCGAATTCACAATTAGATGTTGCATTTATCATTGCTTGAGTTTACTGTCATCATATTGATTCATTCATAATTCAGGCTCTCTTCAGAATATTGCCTTTTCTTGGGCATTTTAGAAGTGTTCACCTCAACACAATCAACACAGAAAAACCACACTTCTGCTATGAGCGAAGAACACCATAAACAAACATAAACAAACTGCAGCGCGCCAAGCGGTTGCCATAGAAATCATGTGGACAAAACAACATTATTGAATTGGACAACTCATGATCAGAATTGAGTTCATCAAAATGCGTTAATTTAATGGTTTAGCTATGTAAATCCGATACAAATGGTGAGCAAGCATGATGTTTACAATATTTAAAAGTGTTGTAATCCAAAAAAGGTCTGAATACGTGCCAAATAATCATCTGGTGATCGATTAAAAGTTGGCTCGAATGAGGGGCGCATTGACACAAATAGAAGGTGTATTTTATAATCCTTTAAAACATGTGATTTCGTAAAAATATACTATCAAACTACTATAAATCATGTAAAGCCCTAGTAAGCCCTAGTAAAAAAATAATTCATTGCACACATCCAGTCATTGAACAGAAATTAGGTTTTTACTTTATTCTTTAGTTTATTCTGTCAAATATATACCGGTAAATTGGTTCTTAAAAAAATGCTTTATTTTCCATCTAAAATTATTATCACCTTCAAAATAGGCTCCTTCAGAGAAATACACTTTTTCCAACGAACAATCCAATCATCGAAACTTTTTATAAATATATTCAGGAATTACCTACAGTTCACGCAGCTAATTCATTTTTATGTCTCCAATGCTGTCAAAAGTTTCCGACATAGTTGCGTCACCAAATGTATTCTGCAACATTGTCATCGTTTAGGCACAAGATATTTTATTTGCAACACAATATTTCACACAATATCTTTGATCAATAGAATTATCAAAAATCACGGAGCAAAAAAAAATTAACTTGTTCTTCTTGACGCTGTAAACAAACTAGATGACAGAGTGGGCTCAAAATTGGCATTAAGACCACTGACAGTAGTACGGGTCGGACTCGATTATCCGCAATTTTAGGCTCGATTATCCGGAGTACTTTATTTCAGATTTTCGGAAGTTTTGAATAATTTGTATAATAATTCCGTATTGAATAGCTAATATAGGTATCAAATGAAAGGGCTTGACTAGTAGAATGAAGTTATTTATGAAAAATGCAAATCAAAAATGACGACCCCTACAAAATGGCGGATTTTATATTTTCTTAGAACCCATCAATATGGGTTGTTTATAAAAAATGCAAATCCAAAATAGCCGCCACCATTTTTTTCAAAACCTCTTCAGTATGGGTATCAAATGAAAGTGCTCGACTGCTAGAACACAGTAGATCATGAAAAATCCAAATCCAAGATGACTGCAGTTCCCAAATAAACAATTACTTTTTAATGGTTCCATTCAGCTTGGCCTGTGTGTATGTATGTTTGAGTGTTTGTAGGGTTGTCCCACATTAATAGAAAATCGACCCCGTCCCTGATGACTGATGAATCCAAGATGGCGGCCGCTAAAAAATGGCGGGTTATGTACATTTTTTCTTAAAATCCCATCATCATGGGTTTTCCCAAAACTCCATCAATATGGGTATCGAATGAAAGGGCTTGACCAGTAGAACACAATTATTTATGAAGATGCGAATCCTAGATGGAGGCCGCTACAAAATGGCTGATGACACATTTTCTCAGCACCCCATCAGTATGTATATCAAATGAAATGGACTGACTAGTAGAATACAGTTATTTATGAAAAATATAAATCCAAAATGGCCGCCGCCACAAAATGGCGACATTTTTTTTTCAAAACCTCATCAATATGGGTATCAAAAGAAAGTTCTCGACTAGTAGAATATATCAGATCATGAAAAATCCAATTCCAAGGCGGCCGCAGTCCCCAAACAACTAACTACTTTTTAATGGTTCCATTCAGCTTGGCCTGTTTGTATGTATGTTTGAGTGTTTGTAAGGTTGTCCCACATTAATAGAAAATCGACCCCGTTCCTGATGACTGATTGATCTGAGATTTGGAACATACCTTTAATTTTTTTATTGTTTTGTTATCACTTGATAACCCCATCTTGTTCGGCTAAACCTTTCTGTTTAGCGATTGCGTTTGCCACTCGCCACAGCTTTCACAGTTGGAAAATTTCTTCCCATCCAGCTTTGTGACATGTTGTACAGTAAATTACATTCAATGCGACGTGCCGAAGCGCCACTCAGTGTCGCATTGGAGGCGATTTTAACCTGTAATTGAACATTTGCGATGACAGTGGTACAGTGTCGACTTTCAATGTGGGGTCATAATTTGGATCTCTATGTTCACAAAAATGTCCAACTAAATAAGTCGCATTACATGTCCGTCCAATTAGCTAAATGTCGAACTAATAGTAAATTACTGTATTTTCAATCTGGAAACAATTTAAGAATTGGTGAAAATTGAATAATCAGAAAAGTCCCCAACCATCAATAAGCTCAGAACAACTGCCAACTTTTTTTAGAAAGCATTGAACTGTATTTCGTAAACTCTTTTTTGAAATGTTCAATGGCCCTAATAAGCGCCGTGTTTTATGGAATGGTTCCAATTTAGAAAACTTAGTACTCGTGGTTTTGAAAAAAAAAACATTTCGAACGCCCTCGATGCCGCCTTGTTCTGGATTTGCCACCAAAGCAGTTTGTATAAAGAACAAACTTTTTTCTTCTGCTACCTGCTGCCGTTTTGCGATTGCGTTTGCCATTCGCCACTTGCTGCAACTGCCTGTTGTTGTCTTGATGTCCACCGAACCGAATGTGGTCTGTTCTGAATGCGGGTTTTCTTATCGTCGCGAGCAGCTTTGACAGCTAACTCGATCACTTCGGCAGCCGAAACTATATAACGCCGGCTAGGTGGACTGGTGCACTGGTACTAACGCGCTTGGCCTAGCTACCCTTGCGGGGAACTCCAGATCAACACGGTTCGAGCGGGATTTTGCCTTTCCCTTCACTTTTCCTCCTTTACCATGTCCAGACATGGCTGCTTGGGTTGGTTTGTTGATGTGTTGTGATGCGAACCGATGTGGTGTACGGTTTGGATGAGAATGATCGTTACGGCAGCGGAGCGGGGATTTTTAAGCTGACTGGCTGGCTCGAGAATTACGCATGTGTGAGACTGCGACCAATGTTTCGTTCATTTTTTTTTCTTTTTCCTTTCCAATCGTGCTTCATTCTATTTCGCTGCTGCTCTGGTTGCCCGTTTTGGTCGGTACGATTTGAGGAGCACAAAATGGACCAATCAAAAATGGGCACATAGTGCATTTTGACAATGCTTGATATTTCACAATTATTCAATTATTTATCTCAAGAAAAATTAAATGTTATTCGTTATGATAGATGCGTAGATATATTTCCTATCAATTGATGCAAAAACCTTTGCGATCTATTGAGAAATGCTCGAGTTATAAGCGTTCCAAATCTTACATTTTTTCCTACTTGTTCAGTGCCTAGATTTCCATTTCACCTCCCTATATCTTCCGGTTAGACGTAGTCCTACGTCAAAAAACAGAAGGCACATAAAATTTATAAGAAATACAAATCTGACGCTAATCTCGAAAAATATCTGAACATTTGCGAACAGCTCAATTCAACAGTTAAAAGCGCCTTTGAAGATTACACCTTAAACACAGAGTCGGACATGAAGTTTAACCCGAAAAGTTTCTTCAATTACATAAAAATCAAAATTAAAAAGCAATGGTTTTCCATCACGCATGCTCCTTGACGATACCTTGGGAAATGACTCAGAAAAAATTATGGGAGGTTGTGTCCAAGGTACGACCGCATTGTTGACGTAGAACTACGCTGTTATTTTATATAAATCGCTCATTTATACCTTCGGATATTTTTCTGTAATGCTGTGAAATTTTAAAAACAACTGCTTAGTAGAATAATCTCTGAAATGGTTTTTTCATTGTAGAATCAGTTGACGATAATTGATTGATGATTCATTCTTGCCCTCGCAAAACAATACACTTGCTGATCGTATGTCGCAATTTATTTCATGTCAATGCATTGAAAATTTACCTCGAACGCTATTCCGGTGGCCTTTTTCGCAATTGACATAGACTCGGCTACAGTCGATTCTATACATGTTACACCAGCACTGTTGCGACCCAGTCGTGACCACAAGCGTTTCGGGACTCTTTTGAGCAAACTCGTTGTTAAGTTGGAGAATGCTTTAAGCTAGAAGTTTTATTTCATGAGTGTTATAATATAATGTTTAATTCAGTGTAAACTTACATTTATAGTCCTTTTTTGTGTATTTCGCTATCTGTGTCGGACTGTTGTGCAACGTTTTCTAACTTTATCTGTTTCGATGTAAATATATGTTATTTTCCATGTTTGGTGTAATTCAATGTTGTGTGTACTTACAATAAGTTTAATTTGTTAATTTAAATAAGTTTCAATGTTCAATTATCGTAATTTCTCTATTTAAACTTCCACGTTTGTACTTCCTATCGATCCTTCTATTGTTTTGTGTTTGTTTACTTCCCTATCTGCTATTGGTCTATCCCTATTGGTCTATTTCTTTTGATTGTTTGAATGTGACAATTGTCAACTGCCCTTCAGAAGTTTCCTTTTCGACAACTGAACGGTTGACAGGGTGGTCAGGCTAATCGGTTTCCCCAACAATCCCCGACCCGTATTGCTGGACATCCCTTCCAGCTGTACCATCATTCAGCACCTCAAGCACTGCCAGTCCAGTAACCGGTCTCTGTAGCACGCCATTTACCGTCTGAACATCTACACTCCGAACTCTGCCGTCCTTTCCCTTGTAGACCTTCACAACCCTGCCTCGTACCCAACCATTGCGCGATTCTTTGTTAACCAATAACACCAAATCTCCTGGTTGAACAGGTTTAGAGTCCGTAAGCCACTTGGAACGGCAGTTGATGGATGGAAGATACTCCTTGATCCACTTTAGCCAGAACTGGTCCAAGAGATTTTGAATCGTATCCCAGTTGGTTCTAAGAGCTTTCCCGGTACCTATGGGCTTTGTTGGCTGGACTACGCCACTGGAACTCAACATCATGAAGTGGTTAGGCGTTAGCGCCTCGCCGTCCTCTGTCTCCAAAGGCACGTAAGTCAATGGTCTTGAGTTGACAATCGATGCAGCTTCAGCCAGGAACGTACGGAATGTCTCATCATTCGGCTTCTTGATGGTAGAGATAGTTCGTAAAGCTGTCTTCACAGAACGCACTAAGCGCTCCCAAACTCCGCCCATGTGAGGGGCGGCAGGCGGATTGAAGTGCCATTGCGTCTCACTATTGGTGAAAGTTCCTGCCATTGATCTGTTGATGTTCGCAATTTCCTCTCGTAACTCCCTGCTTGCACCAATGAAATTTGTGCCCTGGTCGCTGTAGATCTCCTGCGGTGCACCTCGCCAGGCTATAAACCGTCGAATGGCTAGCTTGCATGCTTCTGTTGACAAGCTACCGACTGATTCCAAGTGCACGGCACGAACAGTCAAACAGGTAATCAGCATCACCCAGGTTTTCACCTCACTTCTTCCTGATCGTATCGGAAAGGGACCACAGTAGTCCACACCGATGAAGGTGAAGGCACGAACGTAAGGGGTTACCCTGACTTCTGGGAGTGGAGCCATCCTAGGAACCCTTGGGGTGGATCGGTAGACAGCACACCACCGGCACTGCTTCGCAACTCTTCGAATTAATGTCCGTAGGCAGGATATATGGAACTTCTGTCGCATCTCGTTGAGTACTGTTTGGCCGTTCCCGTGTGCATACCGCCGATGATACCATTCAACAAGCAGCTCCGTGAAACGGTGGTCCTTAGGCAGAATCACCGGGAATTTCGCATCATATGTGGTATGCGATGCATTGCTGAGTCGCCCATCTATTCTCAATACGCCATTGGCGTCGATAAACGGAGACAGCTTCCGAAGTTGACTACATTTTTCCAATTTTCTGCGCTCATGTGGTTGCAACTGCTCGTTTCCCCACAGGATTGTTAGCTCATCAGGATAAGATTCTGCTTGCACCCACCGCCATACTGTCAACTCAGCTTCCAAGATTTCCTGTCGAGAAAGTACTGGGGAACAGGTTATTTCTGCGTCGTATTTCTTCTTCGTTATTGCACTGAAACGCCGAACATAACCAATGGCTCTTAATAAACGCTCGAGTTTGGAAAATCTCCTGTAATCAACTGTAGTTTCAACCGGCGCCCGATGGTGCTGGTTTGCAACGTAGACTGGACGCAGTTCTTCTACTGTGTCAGATGTCGGTAGATCTTGATTTGGCCACTCTGATTCATCTGCGTAAAGATACTCCGGGCCACAAAACCACCGACTGTCCTTCTGGAAGTTGGGCCCTTTCCCCCACTTAGTAGCCTCATCTGCTACATTAAGACGTGTGGGCACCCACCTCCACTCGTCCAAGCTTGTTTCATCCAGGATTTCGGATACTCGGAAAGCGACAAACTGACGGTACTTCCGTTGATCAGATCTTACCCATGAAAGGACCGTCCTAGAATCGCTCCAAATGACGCGTCGATAGATCGGCAGCGTATGACTTTGCTGTATGGACTTCATCAGACGAGCGCCAATAACCGCCGCCTGAAGTTCTAGCCGTGGTACCGACATAGGCTTCAGTGGAGCCACCTTAGTTTTAGCTGCAACGAGCGAGCATCGAACCTGGCCATGGTCTACCATCCGGAAATAGGCGACGCAAGCGTAGGCCGCTTCGCTTGCGTCTACGAAGACATGTAGTTCAAGGCTCGGCAAACTGCTGGAACTGTAACCCGGGAAATAACACCTTGGTATTCCGATTCGACTCAAACTGTGAAGAACTTCTACCCAGCGTCGCCAAGTGTCATGTAGTTCTCCGGGGATTGCTTCATCCCAGCCAATACCGGTACGCCATATATCCTGGATCAGACACTTCCCATGAATCACGAATGCAGCTACTATTCCAAGAGGATCGAAAATACTCATAACCACCCGTAAAACTTGGCGTTTAGTCGGTGCGCTCGTTCCATTGATCAGCAATTGGACATCTTCTCGAAATTTGACTGCGAATGTGAATGTATCTTCCTTCGGCTTCCACACCATTCCGAGTACCTTCTCAGTACTCGTTCCTTTGTCAGCCATGAAATTTTTCGTGATCTGCTGGCTTGAGTCCCCGACCCGTCGAGTGACCAATTCCGAATTCGACAACCAGTTCCGGATTTCAAAACCGGCTTTAGCGTGAACTTTTTTCACCTCAAGCGCTAACTCCACGGCCTCTTCGTCCGTGTCTAGGCTGTCGAGGTAGTCATCCACGTAGTGGTTTTCGATGATAGCTGCAGCCGCTTTTGGGAACTGATGTTTCCACTCCTCGGCGTTCTTGTTTTTGACGTAATGAGCCGAACATGGCGAACACGTCGATCCAAAGGTCGCAACGTCCATGACGTACTCTTGAGCTGGCTTTCCTGGTTCATCTCGCCACAGGAATCTCTGCGCCTGCCGATCTTCACGCCGAATCTGTATCTGATGAAACATCTCTTTGATGTCTCCTGCAATGGCAATTTGACGTTGTCGGAAGCGATATAGCACCACTGTGAGCGAAGTCAGCAGATCCGGGCCCTTCAGCAGCATAGAGTTGAATGATACTCCCTCTACCTTGGCCGCGGCATCCCAGATGACTCGTATCTTCTCCGGTTTATTGGGATTCAACACTACTCCCAATGGTAAATACCACACCCGTCTAGGGTCACTGTTGACTGACTCTTCTCTCGACAATTTGTGTGCATAACCCTTATGCTGATAGTCGACTACCTGCTGGTTAATGTTACTATACAATTTCGGATTCTTCGCCAGCCTTCGCTCGAGACATTTCAACCGCTGCTCTGCCATATCCCGACTGTCGGGGAATTCAACGTAGTCGTGCTTCCAAAGCAGACCCGTCTGAAATCTTCCAGTTGAAGTTCGGATGGTGGTTTCGCTCAAAATCTCTCGAGCACGACGATCGTCCTCTCCTTCTACCTCTGGTACAACGGCAACGCATATACTCTCAACGGAGAAGAATTCTTTTACGGTATCGTGCAACTCTTGATCGGTCGACCGAGCACAGATGTGAAGATGTCGCTGCTCAAGCGTGCCCTTGAAGCCTTCCACTGTTCCGAAAATTGTCCAACCAAGCCTTGTTTTAGTGGCAACAGGTTCGTACGTCTTTCCTTCCCTTTTCTTCAAAGTGACCAGCAAACTGGCATTGTCCACTCCGATAAGGATTCGAGGAACTGCTCTGTCATAACTCGCTACTGGTAGACCTTTCAAGTACTCATACTTTTCTGCTAACTCTGGATATCGCAGGAACTGCGGTGGAAGATCAAGCTTCTCCACTGTACGTACGTCGTTCAAAGCATGCTGTCTATTGTCGTTTACACCAGCGATTTGCAATTGAATTGACTGTGACTTCGCTTCGATTCGTTTTATGCCACTGGTCCACTGTAGACAAAGCGGTTCAGCCTCGCCTGTAACACCAAGCTCTTTCGCAAGCTCCTGCTCGACCAATGTAAAGGATGATCCATCATCGAGGAACGCTAACGTAGTCACTGACGAGTCTTTTCCATGAATGGTGACTGGGAGAACTCGAAAAAGGGTAGGACGTGGCTGTAGTCGATGGAGGTTAATTGTGCCTGTGGTAGTCGTTGATGGTGGAATCCTTGGATTTGATGATGCTTCTGGTCTCCCAGGGTGAAGCAATTTGTGGTGACGTAGTTCACAACCATTCATTCCGCATAATGTGGCTTTACATGGCCACTTACCATGCGGGATCAAACAGCGCCTGCACACGTTCGTTTGCTGAACCAATTTCCATCGATTCTCAATGTTTGCACTAAGAAAACTGCGACAATCCTTTACTTTATGACCCTCCTTTTTGCACACCAGACATGGCTTCGGTCTTTCGATAACCTTCGGGGTTCCACTGCTATTCCACTTTTGCTCCTCACGTTGTTCGTGCTTCGTAGCTTCTTCGGTGGAATGTGCGTTCAGGAAACCTTTTTCCTTTCCTTTCTGCTTATCAGATCTCCCTGCCTCCGTCCAAAGTGTGACCTTACTGGCGGCAGAAATGATCGTTGACATGTAATCCCCGAATGCTCTCATGTCCACCACAAACAGTTGACGTTGATACAGACCCCAATCTAATTTTATGTTGGCTGGCAATTTGTCCACCAGCTCTTCGAGTAGAGTAGGGTTCGACAAATGGGCTTCCATTCCCATCGATTGGAGATGACTGCATAGGTTCTGCACGACGAGTCCGAAGTTTACTAAGCTTTCCAACTTATCCGCTTTGGGAGCAGGCGTAGAGTGAACCTTATTAAGAAGACACCGAACTATCAATTCCGGCCGACCATAGAGAGTGTGCAGCGTCGCCATTATCTGCGGCACGGACGATGGATGAAGTAGGTGACATCGAACAGCTTCCCGTGGTTTACCCTTGAGGCAACGTTGTAGCCTCATCAGATTTTCTCCATCCGAATAGCCACACATAGCAGTAGAATTGTAGTAACTACTCGCGAAGAGTGGCCATTCCGTTGGGTCTCCTGTGAACTCTGGCAAATCTTTCGGAACAACGTGTCTAGCGGCGATTTGTTGCGCTGTTGGCCCAAACATCGGCACCTGGGGTTGAATGGAATCGGGTACGACATTTGATGCTGCCCCGAACTGCTGAATACCTGTCGCGCACGAAGTAGCTTGTTGACCAAGACCAGGAATTGTGGGAGCAGCGAAACTTTGTCGTGCGCCTAAACCGAATACAGGAGGATACTGACCAACACTCGGAACACAAGAAGTTTGCGGAATACCCAACCGTGGTGATTCTTGCACTAATCTATCAACAACTACCGGCGAGGTTATTGGATACGAATAGCTGGAAACGCTCAACCCTTGTTGATTAGACAATGAACGTGGAGAAATCACTGATGCCGTGAACGTACTAACGGGATTCCGAACGTTATCAACGGTGGACTGAGACGAGGTATACATTTGGATCGATGGAATGTAAGCAGAATTCAAACTATGGACCTCACGTGAGAGGACTGGCGGATACCTGCCAGTATTTAAATCTTTCACACACTGTGTTGTGGTACCTACTATACTACTACCAACTATACAATCATGTGGTAAGAAATTATTCATAGTACTCGACTGCGGTTGGTTCACCATCGGAAGCGGTACATTCGGAGGGAACCTACCTATCTGCTGTGTCTTACTACTAATTGTAATTGGTATTGATGCACTACTGGCTAGAGCAGCGCTGGAAGCTGGATACCACTCTAACTGCTGCAGACTTCGTTCATGCTGCCGCTGTTGAACACCACTCAGCTGTTGATGATGCACTGGGCGGTAAAACTCCTGAGTGCCGGATGCTGACGCAGGTGAGATGACCATACTCACTACCGGTAGCAGGTCCTGCTGACGGGATGTAACTGGTGAGATCTGCAAGGCTGGATAGCTCGGCAGCACTGGAAGTTGTATGCTTTGCTGAACCATAGCACCACTCGTTACTACGCCGTTGTGCGTATTGGAGGCTAACGATGCAGCAGGAATTTGATTGGTAAAACAATCAACCGCAGAAGAGCTAGCTACTTGGCCGTCATCCTGGTTCGGGGCAGACGTTCGTTTGGGTAGCGTTCCAGTGGATGACGTGGTTCCGGTGGGAATTTCGTTGTTTCCGATACCGGCGACCATGGTCAACTCTTCCTGCTTATCCACCCATCCTTGAACTGTGCTCCGAGCGCTGCGGACACTACGGTTGCTCCGTCCACTTCGGTCATCATCGTCTTCATCAATTCCCGCTTGCAGAATCTCGTACTTCTTCTCGATGAACTGCTTTTCCAAATCCAGCTTATCCTGCAACCCCTTCTCTCGCATAGCCTTCTCCTCGGCTAGCCGTTGGAGTTCGAGCTCTCGCTTAGCACGAGTACTCGAAGAGGACGATTTTCCGGACTTTGATCTAGGTGGTGGAGGTGGAGTGGTACATTTTGCACAGACGAAGCACTCGTTCTCAACACCTTTATCCACGCCAGCACACGAAAAGTGAATCCACTTCGAACAGACATCGCACTGGACCATCCACTGGTCTGCAGTGTTCGGTCGCGTGCACATGATGCAATCCCGTGCATCCACTTCGTCTTCGGTTACCTGCCGCATCAAACTCTTCCTCTTATTCCTCAAAGACATTGCAATTATGTACTTCGACTGTCTTTGGAACAATAAATCGCTCGTCGAGTTTGAGGTTAAATTCGCATATAAATCTTAAAGATTGTTGCGACCCAGTCGTGACCACAAGCGTTTCGGGACTCTTTTGAGCAAACTCGTTGTTAAGTTGGAGAATGCTTTAAGCTAGAAGTTTTATTTCATGAGTGTTATAATATAATGTTTAATTCAGTGTAAACTTACATTTATAGTCCTTTTTTGTGTATTTCGCTATCTGTGTCGGACTGTTGTGCAACGTTTTCTAACTTTATCTGTTTCGATGTAAATATATGTTATTTTCCATGTTTGGTGTAATTCAATGTTGTGTGTACTTACAATAAGTTTAATTTGTTAATTTAAATAAGTTTCAATGTTCAATTATCGTAATTTCTCTATTTAAACTTCCACGTTTGTACTTCCTATCGATCCTTCTATTGTTTTGTGTTTGTTTACTTCCCTATCTGCTATTGGTCTATCCCTATTGGTCTATTTCTTTTGATTGTTTGAATGTGACAATTGTCAACTGCCCTTCAGAAGTTTCCTTTTCGACAACTGAACGGTTGACAGGGTGGTCAGGCTAATCGGTTTCCCCAACAAGCACCATTATTCCAAATCTCATAACTACATCAATATATCTTTGGCACCCCATGGAAACAACAACAATGACAACACTTGCAAGTATCAAATATCAATGCTACATGTTATCTAGTATTGCCTCAAAGGAATCGCACCTCTAGGCATCGTTCGTAGAACGTAAACCAAGCGCCAAACAAGCGTTCGCCATAGCATGCATACAGAGCCATACATTGGTGACTTGAATCTACTAGGAATATAAACACTTCGCATCATTTTGCGCTATTCTCAAAAGATACGCTCCTTTTAATATTACTGGCCTCGAAAAAAACATTACTTTCTCATGCTCGAGAGAAGCGCAGCTGTCACCCTTAGTGGAGAAGTTTTGCTACTGGCAAGCGAAACCTAATCACATACAAAATTCCAGAACGACATTTGCTTTCTTGGTGACTAAACAAGCGAAATAAACTCTTTTTTGTTAATAACAACCTCGAAAACAGTAGCATTGCTTCATTATGATCAATATTAGTACAAATGCAATCCTAGTTGAAGGCAGTTTTGCGACTGGCACGCGAACCCAAATAACTTATAACATTCCAGTAAGACATTCAAGATATTTGGTATTCCCCAAATAATTTTTTGGTGCACAACCTTAACGCCTGCTTCGCCATAACGTCAGTTTAATGCATTGATGCATTGTAAAAGGTACTAACGAAGCTCTTATGATGACGGAAAACAAGCAATGTTAACTGCTTGGAAAAAGACTGAAATATGCCACACAGCTTGTACTCTGCTGTAACACCCATCGATGCGAATTCGCTGATGAGTTTGTCAAGAGCGACCACTTTCATCACCAGCGGGGGGAACTTAATTTTGGTTGCTGCCTGGGTAACGGCGGTTACATTTTCGACCGACGCGCGGAGATCGCCTACTTCGCTGTTGTTCGATGCGGTCTCACACTCGCAAAGGCTCGGTTCAGTGCGAGCGCTTTTCACTGCACCAACATCGCGTGCATCAATAGATGACGCTTGCCTCGAAATTTTATTGCCCCTGACAATGCGTTCGTTTTTTGCAGGGCTCGAGCTTGCCTTCCTCTTCTTCTTGCTCATCACACACTACGCGAAGCGTCCAATTTATGACGCGGAAAGAAAAACACACGATACGAATAACGCGAAAAACGAACAGAAAAACCAAACGACGATATCCAAGTTGGATTACCACTGGTGGGGTCCAATCTTAGATCGAAGCGCAGCGAAAGCAAAGTGAACTGGATTACTCAACAGTCCGATGCCGAATGAAAGTTTGCCTTTTCTTTCTTTCTTTGTTTTTAAGAGGCTTTAAACTTTGCAGTTCATTCGCCTCTACACAAAGTTTGCCTCAGCGAGATCCACTGTTTATACTCTAGGCAAGTGTTCCCCTTCATTCTTCTACTTTTCCTTTGTTCACGGAGACTTTAAATCCTACGATTTCCCCTCCGTTGGTCGTCGATAAGTTGCTCGTTATTGTCAGCTCTATTCGGGAAAGTACATAAATGGACAGAACAAATGTATGGGAAATTGGAAACGCTTAAAGTTTTCATGAATTTTAACCATTTACAAACTAGGGGATTCTAATATATAGCATATTAAACAAATCTTAAGGAATTTCCGATTCGTTTAGTATGGAAATCGCCAAAATCCGTTTGCGGCAAAAATAGTTATTGATGTTAACTTTATTTCATAAAAACGTGAACTGTTTTCTGATTTGAAAACGTAGTTCTACGTCAAAAAATTGCAACCTCTTTGCAACATTTTTTCAAGAAGTTTTTATTGAAACAGCTGAGGAGGACCGAGACCGTGATTTCTTTGCATCGTGATCATACGAATAGTAGATACAGCTTACCAGTAGTATGAGTGATTTAAAGAGCTTAAAAAAGCAGTATCCTCTGCGTAGAACGAAATACACACTACAACTTGGCGCAGCTGGGTCGAAACCACACGAATAGGTTATTTGAACTGATTCATTATAATTATGTGAAATTGACGTTAATTTTGTATAGGAGTGAGAGTTTTTCCATCTGGTACTATAGTTATGAAACACTGGAATTTTAGTTTTTTGAATGTTTTGCGCCTGAACACAATAATAAAGTTCAAATGACCAGTCTTTTGAATGAATATAGTTATTATATATATTATATCCTATAGTTGTGAAACGCGGTGTTTGAAAGAAAAAACCTTTTTTTTTACCTTAGACTAATGAGCAGCTGTGAACCATCATTCCAAAAATTAGCGAAACTTACAGAGTATTTCCGAACCACGAATCCCATTCCTAAGTTGAAATCTCCGATTATACATGAAGGTAATAATTTATAGTATAATTTATTCGCAAACAACCGTTTATAAGGGGTTTGTACAACAAAAATGGTTCCGTACAGGCTCTATACATTTGGCACTACACATTTACGTTCTTCACGTGTCAGAATATAATGGCCCGATCAATAAACCGAAAGATGTATGATATCGTCGTATAATTTATCATCTTCTTCTTGGAAAGTGCAACCATTCTGACGTTCCTCATTCACAAAATTCTCGTCTTATTATATCGCCATGCTTGTGAATTCATAATCAAATTTCGTGCCAGGCTCGGTGATAAAGTTTAATTAATTACTCACATCAAGTCAATAGTTTGAAAGTTGAAAACTAATTAGCTATCCTATGTCAGAAGCCTCGCTAGCAGAAGCATCATCGTCACCGATTGCCTGTAGAGGAAGAATAATGACTTCTGATTAAAGCCGAAGAGCTCCAGCTGCAATTTCACGCTATGATTTCCGGAAAACTTTCGACGACATCGATCATCTCCTTTGTATAGTAAGTTTTTGTCTTTGACATCCAGTTTAAGATATGTGTTATTACACCTGAGAGATACGACTCTAATGAGCATCTTCAGAACATTGCTGTTGTTCCATTCAAACGCACTCTCCCAGTAGGTGGCTTGCATGCGAATGCTGTAATAAATTCAATGGGCTATAGGGTGACATGACTGCATTTCGATCGTTTCTCTATTCAGACGCGATTGCAATTTATACTATCAAACCTGATAAAAGTAAACTGGCGAATATGGTATTGATATTACTTAAACACCATTACATTAATTTACTTTCAGACGTAATAAATTAGTAACAAAACGATCCAATATTTCATCAATGTTTTACAAACGAACACTTCTCATTGACAACTGTTGCCAATTTACCCTAATATCTGTGTAAATTTGCATCAGCTTCCAATCCGTGCTCTAGCCTAATTCGTTCCCATTATCTCGTCTATATCCCTCTCAACTCACTCACTCCCCGGTGCTTAACGGATTTTCTGAACTCAGTTTTCCCCCTCACCGTACCCCACCATTAATGCAAGTGAACGGAAGAAGAGTAGAGATCCTTGTAATCCCACGTGAAATCCGATTCGATGTGCTCTGCTGCAGCAGTTTCGAGTGAATTTCAAACATTGCAGTTTTCTTGGAGGCGTGCGTATATAGTCTATTAAGATGCTGAGCCGTCGATAGCATTGCTACGGCAAAGCCAGCGATTAGTTGTTCGGGAAAATGTTTTAACTGCTTCCTCGATAGCAGATTAGCACAGAAGCACAGAAGTGTGCATGCACAAACCGATGCATAAAATGCCAGTTTCACGAAACTGTCATAGGAGTAAACAATATTTTATTCCCTCCGACAGTGTTGTCTGATTGTAAATTTATGTTCATCTGTCCATCAAAATTAGGTCAATTTTCTCCAACCTCTATTACAAATCTGAACAATCAAAATGAGATTAATAATTTTTTCGCCAAACAAAGTACGATTACAAGCGGAGACGCAAATGTAAAACGGAAATTTTCACAGCAGAAGATTTTTCCTACGCGAAAAACACAGACGAGATAAGTGCTCCGGTATTATGTAGGCAAATTGCTGTACCGGTAAGAATGCACTTACAAATCACTCCGAGGACATTTGTTTCTATTTATGCAGAATTTATCTCCCTGGGGTCCTGCTTCTTCTTTGTGCGCTCTCTCTCCCCCATTCACACATTGCCAACAGACTGTTTCACGAACAAGAAAGCAAATTTATGAACCGAGGTTGTCGCCACTATAATCGCAATGTTCGCAAAACAAGAAAGTGAAAAAAAAACTTTTTAATTTTTGCACATACTTTACACGATCATTATCTGCATTTCACTTCAGGATAACCAAGATGTGCCTAGGTGGTGCCTGGGGGAGGGGTGTATATTTTCAACACGGCTATACAGGAGAAAAACACTAACCACTGACGGGGCACTGTGACGCTTCTGTTATTCGAGGCGTAATGTGCATTTGCCGTATCTCTGTGGGGAAACGTTAGCCAGAAAGATGTCTATGAGGAGAGGACGATAGCAGAGAAAGTGTGCACTATAATTCATAATAAGAAAAAGTTATGAGAAAATACGAGAAGCAATAACCGGAATGCATACTCAACCTAAGGTGCACAATGCCAGCAGATTACTGGCCAACGCAAAGCCAGTCCCTATATGGTGTGTTTTTAATAATTTGTAACCATGTGGCGTACGAGAATTAAAGTGCTACCTCGTAGCTCAAAATGATGGGGGTGAGTTTCCATTTAAAACCCGGAATAAACCGTCGACCAAGCTAGACAACCGTTGCAATTTATGCAGGAGATGTTTTTGAAGTAGATATACTAGGAAAATATCATAGAGGGGAGATAATTATATAAATTTAATATGTTCATCTAATCTACACAACCACAACAAATTCTTATGGCACTATAACATTTCCACAAAGAGAACACTTATTATTTTCAAGGGCACATAAACTTTAACTTGAATGTGGAATCTCACTGGTTCTCCATGAAACTCGTACAAAATCATAGAAAATTTGTCATTGAGTGTATTGTAGAGGATGTTAGGATCAAAATTTGGTCAAATAAGCATACGTTGAAATAGATTTGTTTTATTTGAAAATCGATAAAAAATATATTTCTAGTAGGTTATTTATTAAGTTTCTATGAAAAAATACAAAATCATAATATCATCGGTGTGGATTTGTACGCTGACTTCTCAGGCAAGGCACGGAGGCTTAGCATCAGGGCTTATTATTTTCAAATCTAAAAAATGAAAATTATTGGGCGTGCAACTTAATTTTCCTAATAACTTAATGGAAAACATATTTTTTTTAATAATAAAATGAATTAGATTTCACTCCGATTTTAACCACTGCTCTACGACACCGGCAGAGTTGCCAACCTTCAAGTTTTTCTCGTATATTTCCAGCATACCAGCGAAACAGCCAAAGGCACAAAAATTCTAGTTTTTTTTTAATTTTCACAGTTTTATCAAGCTTTTTTATTTGTTCAGCATTTTCAAGTTTTTTACTAGCACACAGAAGTATGGTATATCGAGTTTTCACTAATTTGACTCCCTTCAATTGACATTCGAAAGTGGAAAAGTGGGTCAGTTTGGATAATTTTTATGTTGGTGCCGCGACTGAAATGTTGATCAATTACTATTTGTCAGTATGTAAAATTTCAGACAACGCCGTAGCCTAATTCATGACCGATTCGATAAGTTTTTATATTGCACTCCGCAATCAAGTTCTAAAACGATTTAATTTATATGATCCTTTGATCATCAACATGACGATAATTGATCCAACTAATGTCATAGAATGGAATCATATGTCAATTGCTCCCCTTCTACAAAGTCTTCCGAAACTTTGCGATCAAAATTGTTCAGGATATCGATAATGAATTCAGGGAGATTAATTATTCCAAGGAAACCTGGGTTTTATAATCTTTAAACGAAGGATGCTTGTTTATTTTAGGGTAACATTTTGTCACTAAACAGGAATGACAATAGGGTTTAGCGTAACAGCCTCACAATCCGATCGGCCTGGGTTCAATCCCAGCTGGCGTCGTTGGGATTTTCTGAGGCGAAAAATCTCTGGTTACGTCTTCCTTCGGAGCGGAAGTAAAAGAAGTTGGCCCGGCTCATGAGTTGTTGAGTCTGATAGGTAGGAACAGGTGGAGTCGCCTCCCTGATGTCGGTGATTGGCACTAAAGTGGCGGAAATAGGCCGACGAAAAATAAGCGAAGATAAAAAAAAAAAAGGAATGACAATAATTTAGCTTGTTGGATACGTAAATTTCATTACGAAAAAATATACATTCATAATGGAAATTACGCTCCCGCGGCGTTAATACATAAGTACCAATGCTACATACTGACACTGTCACTGTATATCCTAATTTTTATTGCTAACCAGCTAACCCGGCAAACTTCGCCCCGCCCAAAATTTTTTTTTGTTAACAATACCTACAAACATTCACGTTTTCTTTTCAGACACAATTCTCGTTCAAGATTTTTCAACCACTTGCAAGTAACATGTTTCTCCGTTACATCGAATAAATTAGTTTGATACAGAAAATATGATAAAATGAAGACAGCCCTAAATCGGAGAATTCCTTCTTCGAGTTTTGCTCTTTTCAACACATTCGGCGATCCATTTTTATTTATATAGATAGAAGAAGATATAGGAGTACGTTTTATCACATTAAAATCCATTTCCACTTTCGAACAAAAATCATTTTCGTTGGCGCAAACATCAGATGAACTAACAACGCTTGTCACTATGTAATTATAGAACATATGGGAATTGGTTTTTTCCGAATTTCCCATTTCCCTTCAGAGTTTTCTGAAAATTTTCAATTGTCATGTTTGATTGAAATATGTGTAATATTTTTATGGAACACCCTCTCCATTCCAGAGGAGGGAGGGGTGTCATACCATCATAGAAACATTTCTCGTACTCAAAAACCCTCACATCTCCAATTTGGCTCCATTTGCTTGATGAGTTCTCGAGTTATGCAAAAGTTTGTGTTTCATTTGTATGGCAGCCCCCAATGTCCTGGAAAAAAGGTAATGAAGATGGTAGAGTTTCGAGTGACATAGCATGCACTGCCAAAACTATTTCTCAAATAGTGACCTCAGTCGTTGTGTTTCTCTTTGATTGCCCACCGCATCCGTGTGAAAATGTTTTTTTCAATAAGTGTGTTATCAATGAAAAACATACATTTTATTGATGTTATCGCGTATTATAAACATAATGTGATAGCGTGTAGTGGACATTTGTGAAATCACGTCGAAGAAAACCAACAAAAGTGATATTTTAGTGAAACATTTTCACTCTCCCACGGCCATAGAAACAAACGAACTTTCCTTATTTTAACGATACCATATTAATATTACTATGGCTCTCAGTGTGGGTGTGTGTGATGTGAGAAAATAGTCTTCAATTAAGCAGCGTTTCACTGAAAATGTTACTACTTTCGAAGACTAAAACTACGACTGCTCTCTGGGGTTTTTCACTACAATAACAGGGAAATAGGCTACAATACAATTGTCATCGGTTAAAAGACAAAAATGATTTCATGAGAAATTTGGCTCAAACCATCATGAAACCGTGAGCATTTTGAACATATACACTTCGTGAAGAACGCAAATAATTACGTAACCATATTTTGGTCGCCAATACAAATATACTTCGCCTACTGCTTCACCTCGATATGTACCTCATTGGGCAGCCCCCTTTCGCTTAGAGAGGAGAGAGGAGTGTCGAACTACCATAGAAACATTTCGTGCCTCTAAAACCTCATGCCAAATTTGGTTTCGTTTGCTTGATTGATTCTCGAGTTATGCAGCGTCCGCCTCTCCTTAGGGAGTGTCAAACCACCATAGAAACATTTATTGCCCCTTATATTATTATTATTCATTGATTCTCGAGTTATGCAGCATCCCTTCTGAGGGAGAGGAGAGAGGAGTGTCAAACCACCATACAAACATTTATCGATCGATAAAACTTTTTATGCCAAGTTTGGTTTCATTTGCTTGATTAGTTCTCGAGTTATTCAGCCCCTCCCCTTCAGAGAGAGGGGAGGATTGTCAAGCTACCATAGAAACAATTACTGTCCCCTAAATCCTCCACATTATTAGTTCTTGAGTTATGCAGAAATTTATGCTTCATTTGTATGGCAGTTTCTCCACCCCTTAGAGAGCGAGGAGGAGTGTCTATACACCACAGAAACTGATCCTGCCCTCTAAAAGCCAAATTTGGCTCAATTTGCTTGATTAGTTTTCGAGTTATGCTGAAATGTGTGTTTCATTTGTATGGCAGCCCCCCTTAGAGAGGGGGGGGGGGTCTCGAACTATCGTAAAAACCTTCCCCGGCCCCAAAAACCCCTACATACAAATTTTTACGTCGATCGGTTAAGTAGTTTCCGAGTCCATAAGAATCAGAAAAACAGACAGAAATCCATTTATATATATAAACGAAATTGAGAAAAAATAATTTCCAGTTTTATAAAAAAAATTCCTGCTTTTACCATTTTTTTCAAATTTTTCCAGTATTTTCAAATAAATGATTAACATTTCTGGACACCGTCCATCTGGATTAGGGATCATACGAATGATTCTTCCTTTCTCCCATCCACTTCGCCTTGCAGGTTACGCTATTACTTCCGCATCACCCGAGTCCAGTGCTCAGGTTTCGTCAAACCATTTAGCTTGTCGAAGAATCACGGGCGTGTACTCGTCTAGCTAGCGCTGCCAAAAAGCCTCCAACTGACGTTTAATCAGTTCCTAGGATTTCGACCGAATTTGTCGGCGTACTAGGTCGTTGAACTGACCCAGAGCCACATATTCGCCTTGTCGCTTTACCCCATTTGAACTCAACAACCAAAAGTGGTTTGGTGTGAATGACTCCACCATCTCAGACTCGAGTGGCAGACACGTCAGAGGCTTTGAGTTTACTATATGTTCAGCCTCCACGACAAGTGTCTGCTGCCCCTCGTCATCTAGCCTCCCTTCTAAGTACGCTTCAGCCATGGTTTCAGAAGTGGTAGAATTTTATAAAGCTGACGTAACTCATTCACTACTGTTTCAGCATTCCCGTATCTGTAACGACGATGATATCTGTTTGCCTGGAGTTCGGTGACGTGATGCTTCCTCGGTAGGATCAGCGGATGTCGCACTTCATGTGTTACACTTTCAGCTGCCTTCATTCTGCCGCGCTCGCGTAACAGTCCACGATCGCCCAGAAATGGCATAATATTGTATACAGAACTGTTCTTTCTGACGACCTCCTGTCCTGATACATTCAGAACTTTAATCGACAACAACCTCATTTGTGTAAGCTTCACGCTGAGTTATTTTGGTGATGGTTTCTTCGGTAGCTTCCAGTTCCGCCAGTTGTAGCGATCCAGAGTATTTCGATTGCTTCTTGAACGCATTGTTCAGGAATCGCAAAACATATCCTGTGGCACGTTGCAACTCCCAGGCAGAAAACTGGTTGAAATCTATGGTTGTTTCTATCGTACAGGGATCAAAAATCGACGCTCGCATTTCTTCTGCAGTAGCCACCACTGGCTCTTTGACACGGGACCACTCTTCTTCCGAAAATTGAGTCCTCGGAACCATTTGCTATTTTGGTTGGAACGAACAGTCGATAATTCCGCGGATCTGATTTGATCCAGACCAGTGCGGTTCTGAAATCTGTCCAATACGTGACCTTGGTTACGGGAACGTAGAGATGGCCTACAACAAATTTATTCATCATTTGTATCCACTTCTATCTATCTATCTATTTTACGTAAACTACGTCGTTGACAGTCTCATCCCAATTAGTACCTCTCCACAGGTCCTGAATCAAAATTTTACCGTGAATAATGGACGCCGAAAGTAGTCCCAACGCCTTTTCGTTGGAAGTGTATCTGTACAGATCAGTATTTGCATCTCATCGTTCTTCTGAGTTGAGAAACTCAATTTCTCAGTTGTCTGGCTTCAGAGCATGCCGAGCACCCTTACCGTATTTTCGCCTTCCACCAGATGCAGCTGCTTGACTGCTTCGTGCTGGATTTCGCCTATTTTCTGTAGAAGTATGTTGCTATTCGATCTCCAGTTGTGTAGTTTGAAACCTGCTTTATCGTGAAAGTATCGCATTTCGCTTGCTACCTCCGCCGCTTCCTCCACTGAGACAGTTATCCACATAGTGGTCGGGAACTATCGCCTTCGCTGCTTCCAGATATAATTCCGCAAATTGCTCTGCGTTACGGTTTTGAATAAACTGTGCCGAAGCAGACGAACAGGTGTTTCCAAATGTTGCGACGTCCATCACGTATATAGTGGACTTCTCCGATGGGTTGTTACGCCATAAAAATAATTAGGATATTTTATCCCCATCCCGGATTCTAAGCTGATGGAACATTTCTTTAACGTCTAAGCTGACCGCTTCGCAAAACAAACGAAAATGGCAGAGAACTCCAGGTAGCAAGGAGAATCGATCGGGGCCTTTGAGTAGCATGCCGTTCAGAGACACGCCGTTTATTTTCGCAGCCGCGTCCCAGATCGTATGAATTTTCCCCGGTGTTTTTGGGTTAACCACCGCTACACCAGGATTGGCGGCTTCAAGTACTTTAGTCCTAACCTTGTCCGTATAACTCTTTGCTTCAAATTCGCGCATTTGCCGGTGAAGGTTCATCTTCAATTCCGGATCGCGATCCATCTGACGTTCGAGGCATTCCAAATGTCGCGGGGCCATCGGGTAGCTATCTGGAAATTCTACATGATCTTGTTTCTAGACCAATCCCGTTTCGAAACGGTCTACACATCGTCTAGTCGTAGTTTCTATGATGGTGAGTGTCCGCTGATGTTCTTTTGAAAGGTTACTGGCGGTCCTTGTGTACACAAGCTTATGTTTTTTTATTTGTCCGACTCCAACGATTTCGATGGTAATTTGCTGAGAATCATTTTCTAGTCGAGAAGTGTCGTCAGTTCATCGAAGACAAAGTGGATGCGGAGTGCCACTTACTACTAACGTCGTAGCAAGATAATTCTCCACCAACGTTAGGTCAGACATCTCGTCCAAGAATGCGAAAGTGTTAAGTGAATCATCTTTCCCATAAACCGTTACAGGAATGATCAGGAATAGTGTAGATGCCGTCGAGTTACGGTGTGTATGGTTTAGGTCACCTGAAACTTCGGTACTATCAACTTCGGAGGCCCGCTAGGCGAATACAGGAGCTGGTGATGGCGAAACTGACCTTCAATGTCGCAGGTCTTTCGTCCCGGACACGCATGTTGGCCATGGTTGAACAGGCAGCTCTGGCACAAATTCAAAGCACGGACTCTCCTCCAACGATCGTCGACTGTCAGCTGCTTGAACGCGCCACAATCGCGCACTCAGTGTCCATCTTTATTATAGTGCGAGCAGTCAGAAAGGTTTGACTTTTGGTTCCTTCGAACTCGCTGAGATGGCTGGCTTGTCTGTTGCATGGGTAATTACAAATACTTTGTTCCTCAGGCGGTCGCGAGCGCTGTTCTTCCGAACTTCTGGCTCGAAGGTAACCACACTTGTCGCGTCGCGCCCCGTCCATTTCCCGTTTCCCGTGAAACTGAGTGGCATAGTCACCGCGGATAACGCATTGAACAATAAATACAGAAATCAATAAACTATCCATCTGGTCGTGTACACCAGCGATTAGGTAATGTAGAAGTTATGACCAAAACAAAACAGCAAGAGCGTACCTACAAATATCGGGAAGACCTAGAAAATTACCATGGAACTCCTCTTCGCGGACAATCGAGGTTCTACTGTAATTGTTTCCAGTTTACGCCATCTAAGAAGAGCAAGTAACATAGTGGCGAGCACAGTTAACCGTGCAGCAAATATAAAAGCAAGCCGTTTTGCATTATTTCTCACATTCATTCGTCTCACTGTCTCACTGAGAATCAACACCCAGAATATTCATACGCATCTTTGATCAACTGACAGGGAAGAGAACCAAATTCTATTCAGAAAACATCATCTCACTGACACCGCGTCAGACGTTTATACGCGTGTTCGTGTGTATGTTTTCCTGGTTTGTTCCTAGCCCGGTCCCGTTTTTGTGCCGCTTATTGCACACACTTCGATGGGCAACGGCACATTCGAGTACTGGGTTTAAGGTTTTATACGCGTTGATGGCATTGAGCTTCGTATTACGCAATGGAGTAGGCATGACAATATGGGTTTGCAAAAGAAATGAACACGTTTTTAAAATAAAAGTTATGAATGAAAATTAGTTTTCCCAAACCAAATTAGTACTCTATCTAAATGAAAATCACTTTTGCTTGCAAGTAGTGAAAAAATATCATACAAAAATTGCATCTAAAGATAATTTTATATTATAATGGTAAATTTGGTGAGAATATCTGAAAATTCATAGAAATTAGTTTATATTAGGGTCAGAACAACGTACTTCTAGTAGGTAAAAAAAAATTCATGCAAATTTTAGTAATTTAAAACAGCCTTAGGGACGACTAATCTGATAGAGAAGAGTTGGCCTCATACAAACTAATGTCGTATCCATATGTCGACTCCATTCCGCCGTCAACGCGAATGACCAACCAAAATTTCACCAGGGCGCAATGAAAGGTGATATTAGCGGCTTGAACATTCAGTGACATCAAGAATGAACTGATATTTCTGGTGTAATAGTTTACACTTCTTCTAGACGAATTTAAATGTCTGGTGAACTTGTTCTCGAGGTAATACGCAGTTTCTATCGATAATATATAACGGTACTCGGTGTAAACAAAAGATTATTAGCATGGAAAAGGATCTTTTTCAAGGGAAATTAATTCCGACCGCAAAGTGTCAAAATACAGCTGTCCTATTGAAAAATGATGCTCGATAAAGTTGTTGGAAAATCAGTAAAATTTCAAGGAAATTATTTGGTGTACCGGTAAGTTTCTTCGGTTTTACAACAGATGGCGTAACTTGATTATTATTCCAGTGAATCTAATTTTCTGACATTCCTTGTCGTTACTGTCATTACGCGTCTTTTTCAGTATATGTCAAAAAGTTCAAGCGTAAACAACATAGTTTTTTACCACTTCGAATATGTCGAATTTCGTACCAACGAGAGTGATTTTGCGGGGGGTGTTACTTCGTTACTTCAATAAGAAGAAAATAGCTGCGGAAAGCCATCGTATATTGGTGGAAGTTTATGGTAACCATGCTCTAACTGAGCGAACGTGTCAGACGTGGTTTACACGGTTCGAAAGTGGTAATTTTGACTTGGAAAACGAAGAACGTTCCGGACCGCCAAAAAAATTTGAAGATGAAGAATTGGAGGCTTTACTCGATCAAGATCCGTCATAAACGCAACAAGAACTTGCAGATACACTTGGAGTAGCTCAGCAAACCATATCCGATCGTTTAAAAGCAATGGAAATGATCCGAAAGATAAGACATTGGGTGCCGTATGAATTGAAGCCACGAGACGTTGAACGCCGTTTTTTCACGTGCGAACAACTGCTCCGATGGCATAAAAGAAAGGGTTTTTTGCATCGAATCGTTACTGGCGATGAAAACTGGGTCCATTACAATAATCCTAAACGTCGGGCAACATATGAATACCCTGACCAACATCGACGGCCGCGCGGAATATTCACGGCCAGAAGGTTATGCTGTCTATTTGTCGAGCCCACCTGGGTGTGGTGTAATATGAGCTGCTAAAACCGAATAAAACCATTTCATGATAAAGTTATTTTGCAGCACGACAATGCTCGGCCGCGAAACCGGTCAAAACATACTTGGAAACGCTGAAATGGGAGGTCCTATCCCTCCCGCCGTATTCTCCAGTCTCTGCTCCGTCCGATTACTACATTTTTCGATCGATGCAACATGGCCTGGTTGACCAGCACTTCTCCAATTTTGATGAAGTCAAATATTGGATCGAATCGTGGTTAACCAACAAACCGGCCGATTACTTCCGCAAAGGGATCCGTGAATTGCTAGAAAGATGGGAAAAAGTTAGACTAGCGATGGGCAATACTTTGAATATTAAATTTGAAACCATTTTTGCAGGAAAAAACGAATAAACTTACCAGTACTCCTATTATAGTTTATAAAAATAACATAATACACTGTTAATGAAGCTTGCTCATAACATTTAAATATCAAAACAACGTCGTTTCTTGAAACATGAGGCATATTTTTGTCACTTTTGCGTTAGAAGTTTGTTTACAAACTGGTTTCCATGTGAAGATGTGTTCATTATTGAATAACTACGAAAAAATCAAATCACCACCGGACGGGTTGTCCTCTGTGCATTTCGCTCGGGCACCTTGTCACGTAGCTGTGATGCTGCACAGAACAAGTTTTGAAACCACCGTTGAAAATGTATGGTATCAACAAACCTATCCATTTCAATACACACCCAAAATCCCAAAACAATGATGAACTTTGTGGCCGTCAGACTGTGACTGTATTTCGTGCACCGGAATATATAGGCAATGCAGTTCAAGCGATTTTGGACCACATTTCTCCCACGAGAAAACCTATCGATCCCGTGCACTAGTATGCCTTTATTTCATTTTTCCGAAAAAAATGTTATTTGGAAATGATGACAACAATTGACGGTAAAGACTGAATGCGTTCCTTTTTCGCAGTTTTTCGCCGGACCTACGTTTTTTTCAACTCAACTATAGAATTCAAAGTACACCACATAGCGTCGAAACCCCACGACAATATACCGCTCTACAATGTATCCAGTACGATCTTCGAGATAACTGTTCTTTTGGCATCAGCGAGAAAATCTTGTCAAATTTGTAATTTGGTTCGAACCATATGTTCTCTAAATAGTTGATACAGATGTAGTAGGTGTAATACAAAACTATACACATCTAGGCAACAAATCGCATTTGTTAAATTTTTCGAAACTTTTAATAACTGATGCAGTCAAAGTGTGTACAAAAAACATCAAACAAATGAGTAATTTGAGGCTTGAGTAGGGTAAATGATATTGGTTTGTCCGATTTTTGGTGTTTTCACGCAACTAGTAATGCAAATCGACTTTTCTTCATGAAAATCACATGTAATCAAGATGAGTTTGTGTTTGTTGAAAAGCCCCAAGTCTCTAGTTGCTAATAATACTATAAGGCGTTTTGATGTTTTTTAACGGTTTTCTTCGAAGAAAAGTTAACATCATTCAATTCAAATTTTCAAATAGATGTTGTATTTCTCACTGCCTGAGTTCACTATCATCATATTGATCCATTCATAATTTAAGTTCTCTTCAGCATATTGCCTTTACTTTGGGGATACCATCTGGTAGGAGTTGAAAATCAAAACATCAACATCTGTTACGATTATGACCAAACCATTGTGATTTTTAGAGATATATAAAAACACGTCGAATTTATTTATTCCGATTCGATTTCTGCACCACATAGTTCAACATGGATTTGAAAGTTGATGCCAATCGAATATTCTGACAATGTTTCAGGGTTTAGATATGCTTTTCCTAATCAGATTTATCTGTAATGGTTCATTGTTGATTTCGAAAATTTGTGTAAACAAAATGGCTAAATGTAAATGCCGATATTAGCCACCGACACGTATGAATCACATTTGCAGCGTTGACCTCATAATCCTTAAGGGGGGACCTCTGTCAGGAAGGTCGAAAAATAATGAATTTTCGTGAGTTTTTTTTCGAATGTTAGAAATATAGTGAAGTGTTCGGGTATTTTGGTTATCGTTTAAGGTATATAAGGAAGATGTATTGTCCATTTTTTTGTGCACGAATAATAATGATTACGCTATTGATAGCTGGATGCGGATTTCCCAAAACATCAAAACTGAAATATAACCATCAGCGAACTGAATTTTGATATTAACCCTTTGCGGTCGTATTAAATTCGGGCATGAGTGTCGTACTGGTCGGAATTATTTTTCCTTGAAAAAGCAGTTATAAATACAAGATTATGAAAAATAAACATTGTTTTTATTTTTTTCTAAACTACAATGTGTATTGATGTGGTGTTTTTATCTAAAAATTATATTTTATAATTCGTCTTCGTGTGAAATCTTCCGAAACCCTCTCCAAGAGTAAATCATATGAAGTATAATCAACACATAATTTTAATTTTATAATCCGTTGAATATGACACACTTTTGCCATTAATGTAATAAATGTGTAATGATTGCCAACAATGTTTATCCGAAAAGATCAGTACTTTTCTATTTTAACAAACAAAGGTTTTTTACATGAGATTATTCAGATTACTTTATACACTTATACAAACAATTATTTTGCTCTTTAAAAACAACTACTTCAACATAGTTTGAACCATTAGTTACTCAAATAATGATTTCTATGGTCCAAGATTATCAGAACTTTTCGTTTTAGAAAAACAAGGATTTTGTCGCTTGAGACACTTATGCGGTTATTCAAATAACATGAGACACTTATGCAAACACTAGTTCTGATACTTATGAACAAATTCTGCTGTTATGATTTTTGTCCCACATTCCTATGCAATAAACACACTGTGCGTTGTCTTGTGTGGATGACTACTTTGTTTGATACTGAGTACCGTTATCTATTACTCATAGGAGCACCGTATTGATTCGTAAACAGGTTCACTAGACGTCAAGCTTCGTTTAGCAAACGCATAAATTGATACTTGGTTGAGTAAAATATAAGATTGTCATGGTTTCTTACTGTGGTGGCTGAGAGCAGACAAACGACCACAAAGAGTTAAACCACTCAAAATGCTTAGTATCGAAGCAGCTAAAATTACATCCACACGCGAAATCATGTATGATTTTCGATTTTTGTTTCCCGTTTGCACTTTTGATCAGTATTCATTGCCATAGGGAGCGCCTAAATATATAGAAGGTGTTCTCGTTAACAGAAATTTGAAATTCAAAGTGTAACTATACAAATCAGCCACCTGTCCATATTACCCCCACTGTCCGTATTACCCGCGATTCCCCTACATAGAGGTTTTTCAAAATTCGAAAAACTGCCAAAATGGCTGCCATTCTTGTTAAAGTTATTTGTCATGAAAAATCGCTGTTTAGAAGCTTTTTTGATTTGAAATCGAGAAAATGAAATATAAAAAACGGCTATGTAACGCTTTAGATAATTCATTTTCACATGTTTAAAAAAAATCAGCATGTTTAAAAAAAACATGGTGTCGAGAAAAACGCGATCAAAGATTCGTACGGCAATGCTACTTCCCTTGAGATGACCCTATAATTATTGCTGTAACTTTTCAACTAGAAGAAATGTCGAAAAATTCTTTAAGGAAAACATTTCTGAGGGCATAAGCTTATCAAAAATGGGGAAAAAATGATTTTTTCAACCTTCCAGAACGTGGTCTCCCCTTAACTTTCTTACCAATCAAAATACCCAACAAACTCCACTACTCACCGGTCTGATATCGGTCGGAATTGAAAAATCAAATTTTATTTTAAATGAAATATGCAGCTGAATGAAGCCTGTCATTACATTTTTAGTTTATAGACAACCAGTTGTCGCCGACGGCGAGAGTTTCATAACATATCCTTTTACAGTTCACGGTGAAACAATTTTCAGTATGCCATGGGTCATTCGAACGTGAACATGAACGGGGAATTATTTTGACTTCTACATTTACCACTGTTTTCACGTTCACGATCACCGAAGTCGGTGAACTATGGTGAATTCACAAACATCTCGATTCCACGGTGTAAATTCAGAATCGTAGTGAAATGTTGAAATCATCAATTTTTATCAATATGAATTATGTTTAAATATGTTTTCCACTAGAAAATGTTTCTTCCTATCGTTTCAAGATATTTTCCTCGCGGTTTATATATGGACTGATGAATCATTAACAAAAAAGAGTTTGTTCACATTCACGTTCACGAGAACTCTAAACTGGCCTTAACGTGTTGAAAAAGATCCACCTCACGAAGTATATCGAATCATCAAATTGTCATCCATCGCTCGAAAGCTTAATCCGAAAAATTAGAAAATGTTCAACCTTAGTTTTCTTTCTCTAGCAAAGGAAATCCTCTGAGGGGATTAGTCAACGTATTCTTCATGTCGCTATTGAGCAGCTTCCGATTATACGAAGCTTTGGGCGCGAGATGTACATCCTGGAAAATCGGCCGCTCCATGCAGTATGTATGGGTGCATACATAAACTTCAGTGAGCGAAAATAGTTCGAATCATAGCGAGGAAAAACGTTCATCTAAACTGTATCTTTTTTTTCTCCCGAAAAAAACCACCCGTCGTTCTATTTTCATGTCGAACGATGTGATAATGGAAAAGTGATTATCGATGGGAAATGTTTTTCTTTTCGAAGCGCTGCATATCCGATGGCTATAAGTAAACTAAACTCCTCGAGCAGCAGCTTTTGCCAAGATTTTCTACGTCCACTAGAATCGACAAATGTGGATCTCCGTCAAGGTGAAGCAGCGGGAGTGTTGAGTCCACACTTACAAGTATCTCGAATTAACAGGACTTTAACCCAGTCTCCGCGTAAAAATGCTAAAAATAGTATTTACAAGAAAAAATGCGTATAAATTATTTCAATGATAGCATTGCCCATTACTATCTAAAACAACTCCCTATCTTTCTAGCAATTGAACGATAAGATCCCGATAAAACGTTGTCGACTTCGAAGTGATCTATTTATCTACCCATTCGCACACTTTTTAAATATTTCGGAAGTGTGTACCACTCAAACCTTGTTGCTACGATTTGAACAATCAGAAGGCGCTACGTGATAGCGCAGAGTGAACAAAAGTCTCCCATTCGAAATGCGTCAGAGATTTCTTAAGGGGATTTCCAGTGTGTGGTCGAACTTTATTGTTAAGGATCATAATTTCGTGCCTGGTACCCGCAATAGTTAGTCATTTTCGTAAGACTGTAAAAAATCACATCAAAAACTTAGATCGCTAAATTTTAAGAATTATTAACTGAACATTGTAGCCGCATACGATCAAAACTGGCAGCAATAAAAAAATCGATCAATCGTTCATATAGAATCCTGCCATGATATATCCGATTTAGATATTGCTGGGTTAAGTGTTCCTAACCCGACCCAGTGGTTTACGTTCACTCCGGCATAAGCCTAGCTCACCGGACGGCGCTCACTACCGTGGAAACGGTAAGAAATGTGAATCAAACCCCCAATTTTGGTAAGCGCCATTGTTATCATTTCAATTTCGATTCTCAAAAGTAAATTCATAAATGCTCTCTCATAGTAAAGCTATTCTATTTTTTAGTATATAGTACATCGTAGTTTATGTTGAATTTAAGTTAAACGTTATTCGGGTGGATGGAATTCGGGTAGATGTTATAGGATCGATTTAAAAGATAAACATAAAAAATCATCTGAGAAATGCTTTCGAACACAAGTAAGAAAAAGTTTTTTTGCAATGAATAATGAAATTAGGGATGGAAAATGATAAATTTTGAGAATTCTATGTAGCCGGTCCAATACAGCCGAAGCTGAAATCAGAAATGCGTTTACTATGAATTGCTGAAACATTCTGAATGTATCACCAGCGATGCTCATCAACGACAACAATTTGCTCAAATATCAGGAATAGACAAGCAAAAACCATGGAACATGTTGTAATGGTTAGTACTGGAAAGTACTATTCCAGGTACAAATTCCTTTCAGTCGCAAACGCACTGAAGAGAGAACAGAAGTATGCGACACGATCCCACGACGCCATACCCTAAAGTGCAATTCACCGTTCTCCTGCAAATAGGATCTAACATGCTCCAACAACGAATTGACCACAGTGAAGTGAAGTAAATTGTCCATGCGAATGGAAATTCCCGGTGCATTACTGCAATGAAGGCATTCAACAACGCGCACACGAGGAGAATTGGTTTCTCTCGCTGGGCAAACTGCATTCAAGACGCTACAAATTCTTTAGATTATCATTTATTCCGGATTCGGTTGTCAGTTGAAAGATACTTAAAATAATTCTTCCATTCTCTAAACAAACAAATGAATTGTATTTTCGTAAACCTGATACATCTTAACATTGCTTGAGCTTACATTTTTCTCTTTTCTGAAGTAAAAAATAAGGGTTGTGTCCAGGACATAACCGCATAGGAATTGTTTTATTTTATTCGCTTTTGTATTATTTCGGATATTACTTTTGAATACATCAGAAAATTTTAAATATCTCTAGTATCTAGTAGAAAGTTTTAGTAGCCCTGGAAAAGACCGATGATTTACGTGGTTTCGTGGAAGCAGATATTTTTTCTCGCGAGAACAATACACAAGCTGATCATATATTGATTCTTCATTAAAAATGCTCATAGTGCACTCAGTATACATCTTTTCTTCTAGAAACAATGTTGATACATATTGCAGCTACAGGCGATATTTCTTCCACCACCACTACCAATGGTAGGTAGTAAAGGTCGATGACTACAGCGCAATTCCAAATGAAATCATCCAAAAAATGCAGATTTTTAAAATATGTATTTTCGATTCGAATGAAGAATAAGTTTTCCGCAGCAATTGGGAATGTTTTGACTCAAGTGTAACTTTTGAAAATGGCGTATCGATTTTAGTAAGAGAAATCTTTGATAATTTTTATCTCAAAAACATCGAATTTTTATGAGAAATCATTTTCAACCACAAATTATGAATTCTGATGTGATTTAAAACAAGAAAGCTCATTATAAATCTTCTTCTGAATGCAGCCATTCCCGAGACATTTAAAATAATATTTCTAAATTATTGTCTTTTCAATATTAAATAGGTTTTTTTAATATGTTGGTCGTGTTATACCGTTCATGGACACACATGCTCATGGAATTTTATTCAGCTAAAGCAATTTTTTTTACATAAGTTTAAAGGAGCCAAACTCTTAACTATATTTCTACTAACATATATTGACATGTTTCCTTAATTCTATGGTTAATAAAATAGGAAACCGATTACTCGCGGTCGACTCGAGTTTAGAAGGGTGACACATTTTCATTAGGAAAAGGATGGAATGTAAGGAGATTGTAACAATGTTCACACTCATACTCACATTCTCATTCATATTCACATTCACACTTCCCACTCAATTCTTAAAAACTATCATTACATCTAATATGTATTACAATTCAACTTATTCTAATGGAAGGGAACCGATAGCTCGCAGAGGACGGAAAGGAGGGGAAAAGGATGTAAGAACAATCACACTCGAACATCGATAGTTTTAAGGAAAACATATTTGGACCATGTAATCAAGATCTAGCCGAGCCAGCACATCTCTCACCGGCACTTTGGGCTGCCTTCCTCTGGCCCGAAGAGAGTTTTCTAAATCCGATCTGGCAACAACATATCCCTCGCACGACCAAACAACGTGTTCGATGTCGTGGTAACCTTGGCCACAAACACAGATATTGCTGTCGGCAAGATTAATACGAAAGAGTAGCGCATCTAACGAACAGCGATTGGACATGAGCCGAGAGAAGGTGCGAATAAAGTCCCGACTCCAGTCCAGACTTATGAACCCTGGTTTAAGGCTAACCTTAGGGATAATCTAGTGAAACCACCGGCCCAATTCATCTTCGTTCCACTTGCGTTGCCAGTTATCGATTGTAGTTTTACGGACTAAAGAATAAAGCTAAAGCAATTATAGTCAACACTTTTTTTCTTGCCGGAGAGTGCACAGAGTTAAAAAAAGGAATCAGACAAAAATGCAAATACACTACGTCAAATACATGTCGAGCGATGTGTTTCGTGGATATTTTTTTATCTGCTAGAGATTCTACTATTGTGTACTCTAATTGAGTGCGCTTTTAGAGGAAAAATTGTTGCTTTCAAGCGTAGTACAAAGCATACATTGAAGATGATATTTGGTTTTATTGAAAGGAACAATTTTTCCTTTAAAAGCGCACTCAATTAAAGTACACAAAAGTAGAATCTCTAGGAGACAAAAAAAAAACTATCCGCGAAACACATCGCTCGACATGTATTTGACGTAGTGTATTTGCATTTTTGTCTGATTCCTTTTTTTAACACTGTGCACTCTCCGGCAGGAAAAAAAGGACCCCCACCAGTAGTGCAACCCACTGTGTTGACTATAATTGCTTTAGCTATGTGCCGGAAAACTGGGTCTATATTTTTTGCTATCCTTCGGGTGTTTCTGCTTCTCGTCGGTTAGCATCAATTTCCAACTCATTGATAAATGGTAATTTCAACCGTTTTGGGAGGCGTTCTGAGTTTGCTTCCCGCAATCGTGCTCATTGTGAACTTTTGTAATTAGTTCTGTGGTGGACAGTGGTGGACAGACCACGGCACATTTTGCAGTTTGGAATGGTGAAACATCAACAAAGTTGAAACGAGCAATTTGATTTTCATACGAATCGCTTCCGGGAAGTGACTTTTGATGGTCAGATGGATTGCTGTGTGGCCACACACGATCCATTCGGGAACTGATCGTTACAGTGGAATCTGAGACACCAGAGGTTGATTTTGGAGACTATGTGATTATCGGTCGTTAAAAGTTTTTTTGGTATTGTATTTTGCGAAGACGAGGTTTGAAAGTTACCCTAAATACTCGTGTGAAAACCAAGTACCAAGCACCTAACAAGTTTAAGATGAGCTAAGAATTTTATTATTCAGCACTTATCATTGATATTTAGCAGGTTGAATATATAATGAAAATCGGATGAATCTAGGAACAAACGCAATAATGAAAAGAAGATGCGCTCTCGATATAAAATCAGCCACATCAATCGTTAAACCATACCCAGCATAATTTGATGTTCCCATACATTCTGACGTTCCGGGTACATTTAATTAATGAAGCACGTACTAATCCATTCTGAATTCCTGCCTCCCGGACGCTAGTAATCCGGTGTTGTGCTGTATAATTCCACTTAAAAATCACGCAAACATACCACTTTGACATCGTTAAGTATCAGATTTATTGGCTCTTACTGCACGTCCTCTCCTTGTCACTATTTTCACAACGCTACTTGAGTCTCTCAATAACATCCCAAATATGACCGCCCCACGCAGCTGTGCGCGACCAGTTTTCCCCCGCTCAAACCGCATGCATGTGACAGCCGTTCGGACCAGGGGGGAGGAGGTTCATAATTATAAAAGCACACAGTCCTGACCCTCTTTCGCACGCACCAGCGAAGCTCGATCGGATTTCGCAGTTGGGTTGCGCATTTCAGTTGTGAATGTTTTATTATGTTTTTCGGGATTACCACACCAGTTGAGATGCTCAGGATATTTGGCGAAGTGTCATCCGGTTATGGTACTGCAATTGAAGCAAATCAGTAAATTAAAAAAAAAACATATTGCTAATTTAAAATGAGCTTACCTTATATGGGGTTAGCAATTACAGTAGCTTTTGCCTTATACGCCTTTGCCTTCATTTTTTCGAAATAATTCTTATCTATGACACGATCTATTGAGATTGGGTCTATGAATTATTTCGAAAAAATGAAGGCAAGAGCTTTCTTTGTTTTTAATCATTTTCATATATTAGGCTGTCAAAAAAGTCCTGCGGTATTTCCGCGAGATGTCGTTGTAAGCGCGTAGTTCTAGTTGTATTCATTGTATCGAGTCATACTATAGCTTGTTGGAAAGGTATTTTTGCGCGCTATAATATAGTCCTTGACAGTGTTTTGTTTGGTTAAGTCGTTCGTGAGTTATAGTGTCGCAAATATGGAGCAAAATAAAGAGAAAATCCGACATATTTTACAGTACTACTATGACAAAGGCAAAAATGCATCTCAAGCTGCCAATAAAATTTGTGCAGTTTATGGACCCGATACAGTTTCCATTTCCACCGCATAACGATGGTTTAAACGTTTTCGTTCTGGTGTAATGGTCGTCGAAGATGCGCCACGCTCCGGAAGGCATGTCGTCGAAAATTGCGACAAAATCGTTGAATTAGCCGATAAAGACCGGCATAGTAGCAGCCGTAGCATCGGCCAAGAGCTGGGGATAAGTCATCAAACCGTTATTAACCATTTGAAGAAGCTTGGATTCACAAAGAAGCTCGATGTATGGGTGCCACACACGTTGACGCAAAAACAAATCTTTGACCGTATCGACGCATGTGAATCGCAACAAAATCGACCCGTTTCTGAAGCGGATGGTGACTGGCGATGAAAAGTGGGTCACTTACGACAACGGGAAGCGCAAACGGTCGTGGTCGAAGCCCGCTGAAGCGGCTCAGACGGTGGCCAAGCCCTCATTAACGGCCAGGAAGGTTCTGCTGTGTGTTTGGTGGGATTGTCAAGGAATGATCTATTATGAGCAGCTTCCCTATGGCCAAACGCTCAATTCGGACCTGTACTGCCAACAACTGGACCGCTTGAAGTTAGCACTCATGAAGAAGAGGCCATCTGATAAACAGAGGCCGCATTGCCTTCCATCAGGACAACGCCAGGCCACACACTTCTTTGGTGACGCGCCAGAAGCTCCGGGAGCTCGGATGGGAGGTTTCTTAGCATCCGCCGTATAGTCCGGACCTTGCACCAAGTGACTACCACCTGTTTTTGTCCATGGCGAACGAGCTAGGTAGTCAGAAGTTAGCCACAAAAGAGGTCTGTGAAAATTGGCTATCCGAGTTTTTTGCCAATAAGGAAGCGAGCTTCTATAACAGGGGTATTATGAAGTTGGCATCTCGTTGGGAACAAGTCATCGAACAAAACGGCGCATATTTGACTTAAAACAGATGATTGTAACTAATTTTATGAACAAATGAAAATTCAAAAAAAATACTGCAGGACTTTTTTGACAGCCTAATATTATACACAGTATAACTTTTTCATAAAAATAACAATTTAATTTTCTCAAAACTTTGATCAACCGGAATAGAAAAATGTGCAGAAGTTTTGGAGACATATAGGTCACCAGACAGTAAGGCCGAGGACATAGTGAACGCGATGCGATGCGGGCGCTCGTTTGCAGGAAAACTCATTCGTTCACGAATGCGGTAATCAAATGCAAACAGCTCGGACCTGGCATAGTAAACGCGATGCGAACGCGATTTCAACGCGGCGAAACTGTGTGTGGAGTGTTTTGCCGCAAGTGAACGCAAGTGATGGTTGCCAGGCGATTTTCATAAAAATCTTCACTATCGAACTCATCGAACGAAAATAAAGATTGAGTTGTTAAATTATTATTTTCTCTTTTTCGATGAATTTTCTAACTTTATTCTAATTTACATAATGCATATAATAAAAACGTTACGTTAAGGGCTTTCCATTAACCATGTTCACAGATAAAAACGAACTCACAATTCAATTGTTTACAAAATGAAGACATGTTATCATATTTGCTATCGATGATGAAACGTATTCCAAGGCAGTTTTCGGGGTGTACTTCGGAGATGTTGGAAAATTTTGGAAAAATAAATATTGAAACATCCCAACAAATCAGCTTTTATTTCCACCTCTTCCAGTAGGGCACTCCAGTGCACGCGCCACTCACACACGCAGCCATAGTTTAATACTTTCGATCGAATGTGCACCATGCAGGAATTCATATTTGTTACGCATACTTGACGGTCGTTATTCGCTCCCATGCATTATGATTTTCTGCGTTTATGCATCCGCGTTTTTGGTCCTTCACTCGCGCCGAACAGCGAACTAACGGAGATTGAGGACGATTGTGGGACGATGAAATGCATCCCTGGTGGTGGTGCATTGCACGAGTCGGGACAGGCTGGCTGTGGGTGAATAAATTTTTATTGCATATTTTCGCCCACATTCTGCCTCTCTGCCCTCTCGGGTTCACGCATGCACACTTGTTAAATGTTCATAAATTAAACTGGAAAGCCAAATGATCCGGAATAAATTGAAAACATAAAAATTTTACATCATACAAATGCGGCTTACTTCCTGCTCCATTTCGTCACATACATATATACTTTGAGCATTAAGCGAGGGTATTATTTATTTCGAGGCACATGCTCTGTGAACGCGAATTAAGTGTTTTGAGATGGATGCACTACGGAAGGAGTGTGTTCTTGTTCACCCAATAAGACTATTTTTTTATTCTTTATTTAAGATGTTTCTAGCATACTGGGCTGGTTCAACTCTGACTATTTATTTTACGTGACTGAATTTTTATGATTATGCATTCAGTGGAATTCCACTGAGATCACTATAAACAACAATTCTAATAGTAGCTATAAATAGTTTTTACAAATGTTTAATTTATGTCAACCCCTTTCTAGAGTTTCCTTGAAAGTATGGCCAGTATGCTTATCCAATATCATCTTATTGTACATTATATATCGCTACTATTCGCGTAGAGCACCCGAAGCAATCGACAGTCTTGTTAGAATTCTTCAAGCACCAAAATGCCCTCTCTCCATGTTAAATGTATTCAACTATTACGGAGTTGAATTCCGTGCCATTCGATAGTGCTTCTAATGTAGAAAAAAACTGTATTCCTTTTTATCACATTGCGCATCAAAATTATATTTTCTATTTTTTGAGCTAAAATGTTAGCTCATAATTTGCGCCTCCATCGGATTCGATCAGTTAATGATGAGAGATAAATATCAAGCGTCTCCATCGTTCATCCCCACCGGCTAAACATTTAAGTGAAATGAAGAACTTGTTAGTGGGAGAACATTGTGATATTATTTTACAGTTACAAACTAGACTATTTTGTTCACTGTTGTGCTACATAACCACAATTTTTCGAGACGACTTCAATACGTTGAGCTCCGATTTTTCTTGCTACCTTTCCATTCAGCCACAATATATATGTATATATATTTAATATACAGCATCAATATTATATATTAATTTTTATACAGCATCAAGAGTCATTGCCCAATATCACTGTCGGTCCGGCTCCCAAAGATATTTATTGTAAAAAAAAAATAGTCAGAAATTCTAATACAAAGTGTTTTTTATGTTCATGTGTCATATGTGTGTGTGTGTGTGTGTTTATTGTAAAACAAACAAAACCAAACAATTTTTGAAATATGTCCTTATTTTGTAACTGTCAGTTCCAGTCAGTTCACATTCCTGTGTCTTGAAGTTTCCTATCCGAGCCTGATATTGTAGTACGAATGACATCATATGCTGCCTATATAGTCGTAAGCGCTGAAATAGCTGAAGGAACTAGCATCAGCAAAAATCATCCGTATGTAGGACGGGATGGGTAAAATTGTGCATGTCGGGTTATTGATTGCATTAGGTTAAGCATTTCGTAAGCTACATATCTCATTTATAAGATTTGGAGAATCACGCGTACAGCAGAAATAACGTATCGAAATTGTTTTGATTGATCAGCGTAAACCACTTATAGCATCAAATTTCAAATACGTTTTTCTCAAAATCATAAATATGTCACATGGTCCGGTCTGACTTAACCCCGACCCTATAACGCAGTCACAAATGAAGAAATTTAAAAATGAAAAATGAAAATGAAAAATTTGACAAAATGCTTAAAGACGTGGTGGACTGTTAAAGTGATTCCCCTCGCATTAAGCTCTACCAAATGGAAAAGGCTCTAGTTGGGGATTATGCAGGTATAATTGAGCAAAAACCATCTCGGATGACAATTATGGCCGAGAATGGCAAATATTGGTAAAAAGGTTTGAAGACAAGAGACAACTGGTTGATCGTCATGTTACTGAGCTTTGCATGAAAGTCATTCTCAAAAATAAATGAGTTGATCGAAGCATGTGTAGGCCATGTCGAAAATTAGGAACATTTGAATTTTTGGAGTTCACAGGGGCCTCCGAAACGATATTAATTTTTATACTCGCAAAAGCAATCGATGACGAGATTAAAAAACTATGAGAAGCTACTGCCACTCATGCGGGGTATGGGGAAATTATCAAATATTTGAAGGATCGCATTTCCATATTAGAATGGTGTCAACGGTCCACAAAGGATAGCAATTTTAAGCAATACGCGTATGCGTCTGTTTTCTTGCTCTAACTTTCATGTTTCAAATTCTACATACAAACTGTCTTCGAAAGACTTTTAGAACTCACTAATACAAACATTTTGCGATTTAATTTTAAGTTATTAATATTTGTTCCCAAAAACACGCTATTTTCATTTGTTTGTTATTCTTTTTGGGGCAAACATAAAAAATGTTTGTTGACGGACTAAAACTCAAAACGTACTAGACTAGTCGTACGACAGTTTTGATGTAGAATTTTTAATATAAAGTTAGAGTGGAAAACCCCCGGTTTTTCATGGTAACCCTAATGTAACTTAGATAGAAAGCACTAAAAACAATATTGAGGGAGATATTTTATTCCCCATTATTTCAAAAGATAGATAGATGTGCAATGGCCCAGGCCCAGTTCCCAATAAGTTTATTTTTTTATGATCTGACCACAATTGACGCCAATTATTTTTTTAATGTTTTGCATGTGAATGAAAAGATATGTGGTTTTTGGGCCTTCTCTTTTTGGATTTTCTCCATCTTTTTTCCCCATTAACACATTAAGGACCGCACGTTTTGGGGCAAACGCTTCGTTTGTTCGGATTTCACGAATGAGATTGTTTCCTCCGATGTGGATGAGATGAAGGCGAGCCATCGGTAGGCCTTGCTAGATTCTTGGCAAACCAAGGATTTAACCTTCAAGTGTAGAAAACACAGGTTATTTCATCATCCATCCGTAACAGACGGAACGCGAAACACGAGAAATCTCGTGAGAGGTCCGCAATGTGTTAAGACAGATGTCAGATGAATTAAATGTCAGATGAATAAATAAACAAATAAATAAATAAATCTCCTGATAATTGCAAATTTTATTACTTTAAATACCTTTAATTTGCAGTAAAGGGACGATTTCAGAGAGAGCGGTTCAGATTTCAATACTTTTTCTTTATTTATTTATTCATTTTCGTCAAACAAATGTAGACTACATACTTATATATTAATGTTACAATGTTTTCTTGAGTTAAATATTATTCCTACGGGTGACCGGAATAAATCGCCACAGTAAACAACTGCAACAGAAACAACCGCTTAGAAAAAGTGTAGTAGGCTAGAAATATTTGGCGCGGGAAAAACATCATGTGCCTCACATTTCTATTATAAATTTATTCTCTTGTTCTCGTTTTTCGAAATTTATTCTGAGGACAATGTAATGGGGACGAAGTCCCCATTTGGCGAGGATAAGGAATCGAGGCGGCCCATGCCGCCAAGATGACGCAATCCGAGTCCACCGCCGACCCGCCGTCGGAAGCGGCGGTGTCTCGCACGCAAACCTGGGATCCACTGATTGCCCGGTTAGTTTGAAACATAGGATACGATCCTTTAGCAATGTCCGACCGAGCTCTAGCGAGCGTCGGACGGTATACGTCTGCCCGGGGCGTTACGTTTGCCTGGGGCGATACGTTTGCCCGGTTAATTCTTGTTTTGAAATACAATACCGCGCCACAATATTTATAGCCTACTACACATTTTATAAGCGGTGGTTTCTGTTGCAGTCGTTTTCTGTGGCGATTTATTCCGGGAACCATTCCTACGGTACATGTTTCTTTTTAGCTGTTTTTTATTCATTGTTGTGTCAACTAATTCGCAGTGCTGATTGTATATACGCATCATGCGATTGATAGGAGCGTTGTTCGCATAATTTGTTCTGGATGTTTTGGTTAGAAACAAATTACGTGTTCTTAGTTGACACCCAGGGACATAGAAATTTATTTTTTCTAGTAATTCAGCTGATTGTTCTCGTTGCGAAATTAGATCATTAACAAAAGAAACCATTGCAAATTTACGGCGTTCTTTTATTGCTTTGATGTTTATGAGCATGCAACGTGCTTCATATGAAGGAAGTGGAAATGAGGTCCAGTTCAACTTAGGAGTCCAATTAAGAGAAACTGTTTCTGGACTGACTCAATGCGTTCTTCATGTACGACCATATACGGGTTCCAAACGATGTTACAGTATTCCAGAATGAGCCTTACATATTTGATATAGCTTGATTGTGTATGGGTCCTGGAAGTTATATGAGAAGCGTTTGACAAAGCTTAACACACTATTTGCCTTATTGATTACAGAGTTGTAGTGTTCTATGAATGTGAATTTACTGTCCAGGACGACGCCTAGATCTCCAACTATTTGACATTTCTCTACATTTTGATTTCCAATACGTATTACAATATTTGGTACATGATTTTTTCTGCTTAATGTAATGGAGTTGCATATTTTTACATTCAGTTCTAGTAGATTTTTATTACAACAAGTATGGAAAAGGGGAAGTGCGGGCATAGTGGTCACCCTAAGGAATATGCCCATTTCCAGCGTCCACATACCATTTCAATTCCCGGTTTTTCGAAAAATATTGCAGTTCAACTCAGTGTTGTTCAAGATAGCAAATGGCTTTTACTATACAAATTCGAAATAGTACATTTTTCATCATTAGAAAAAAAGTTGATAAATCGACCTTTTTTTTGTTTGGAGGTAAAGTGCTCACCTAGTGGGGGCAAAGTGGTCACCCGCAAATACCAAGCTAATTGAGATAGATTCATGCGTTTTTTTCGTCCAAACTTGTTCAAATAGTATTCTATATAGTAGGTACATGTATGAAATAAGCTTGGCCTATTAACCTAGAGTCTCAATTTAAATTTTCTCATGTATCAAAAACGTAGTAAGAAATACGTAACGTTCCGCATAATGGGACTTGGTTTAGTTGGAGTGGTATATTTTTCCAGGGTCAAAGCCACAAAAGGAACCTCTTCAAGAGCAGAATGTGATGAGGTATATCAGCTTCAGTAAACAGAACATTGTAAATCGTTATTCACCTATGACCACTTTGCCCTCAAACATCAAAGTAATTTCTAATTAATTAATCACCGATAAAAATACGATACACTGATGGGCATAAAGAAAATCCAACCCCATTCAAAATCAAAGTATTCCAATATTATAAGTTTTTTTTTCAAACTTTTCGGTATTCCACTCAAGTACAGGGTTTTCCATTTCAGGCTTCCGGAAGTATACAGCCCTGCGCTGACAACCGTTTGACATAGCTGTCAACCAAAGCGTCATATCGTTAGTTGAATGTCTGCCATTTTACAATATGGATCGTTTTAGCATCGCACAACGTGTTAATTTTGTTAAATTATACTATAAAAATGATGAAAAACCGGCAAATGTTTTTCGAGCATTACGGACGGATTTTGGTCGTCATGGAGCACACAATCGCTAATGTAGTGCGTAAATTCGAACAAACTGGATCCGTTGCGGATATTGTGAAACCTGTACATCATCGTAATGTGCGTTCGGCCGAAAATATTGCTGCTGTTGCTGCCAGTGTGGAGGATGACCCGAATATTTCGATCCCCCGGCGTGCTCAGCAATTGGGCTTGTCAAACACATAATTGTGGCGAATTTTGCATTTGGACTTGCACCTACATCCATATAAAGTCCAACTGGTACAAAAATTAGAGCATGGTGACCATGGAATGCGTCGGGCATACGTCGATTGGGTGAACGAACAACAGCAGCAAAATGCTGAATTTTCGCATCAAATTTTCTTCAGCGATGAGACACATTTCGAGCTCGGTAGCTATGTGAACATCCAAAATTTCCGTATATGGGGCTCAGACAATCCACACGTGATTGTTGAGAGGCCATTGCATCCGCCAAAAGTCACTGTTTGGTGCGCATTATGGTCTGGTGGAGTCATCGGGCCGTATTTCTTTGAAAATGAGGACGGACGGCGAGACGGTAACTGTGAATGGTGAGCGCTATGGCCGCATGTTAACCGATTTTTTTTTGCCACAAATTGAAGATATGGATACGGATGACATGTGGTTTCAGCAGGACAGCGCCACGTGCCACACAACACGACCGAACATGGCCATATTGCGAACGAAATTTGAGGGACGCATAATTTCGCGTTTTGGTGATGCCAATTGGCCGTCCAGATCATGCGATTTGAACCCGCTAGACTTTTTTTGTGGGGTTATGCGAAAGACCGTGTCTATTCCAACTCTCCGCAAACTCTTGAACATTTGAAAGACAACATTCGTGAAGTTATGACGGAGATACCGCCCCATATGTGCCGAAAAGTCATCGAAAATTACCTGTTCCGGATCAAGGTGTGCGAGGAAGCCCTAGGTGGACATTTGAATGATGTTGTATTTCACACATAATGGCATAAACCAAACTTTAATTTGAAATAAAAGTTTCATCGAAATTCGAATTCTATGTGTGTTTTATTTCAATTTACTTTCGGAATTTAAAGTTGGAAAACCCTGTATATTTACTTTTTAGAGAAACAAAAAAATACTATTGTTCCTTAATAGGTACTTTTAGGGCATGACATTAAAAATCCACTTGTTTTACCGGGTTACCTTCATCGATGCACCCATCGGTTTTGACAGCTGGATCTCATCTAGCACAAACATAACGCTGAGGAAGCTTCCGGAAAATGGGTGAGAAACAAATCTCAACACATCTCAATTTGGTTGTGCGTAATAAGTTTCAACGAAACATTGCCAGGAAGTAAAGGGTGTGTCACATCAAATTGCATCACGGAAAAAACGCTGTAGAAATTTAATTTTTAGGAATTATATCTTCAGCTTACGCTTATAATCAGATAAGAGTGTATAGATCACGTTGGCCATGCTTCACTGTCAATTTTTCGTAAATTTGGAAAAATGTCGTCGAACGAAAAAGAGCGTCGTGAATTAATCCTGTGCACTCATTTCGAGAATCCGGAGTTGTCACATCGGGACATCGGTAAGATGCTGGGAATCGTCCAATCCATGGTCAGCAGAGTACTAAAACGATACTTCGAGAACCTAACCATCGATCGGAAGGTGAAGAACGGCAAAAATGGATGCTCCGTCAGTGAAAAAGATCACAAGCGCGTAGTTAAGCAGTTTAGACGTGATCCGAGAATTTCGGTCCGGGATGTCGCCAATAAGCTGAATTTGTCAAGTTCATTCGTCCAGTGGACCAAGCAGCGGGAGGGCCTGCGTACATACAAGGTTCAGAAGGCTCCTAACCGCGACGAAATGCAAAACATGGTGGGGAAGACGCGAGCCCGGAAGCTGTACACCGAAATGCTGACGAAGCCGCATTGCCTGGTAATGGACGACGAAACCTACGTCAAAGCGGACTTTCGTCAGCTGCCGGGCCTGTTGTTCTTCTCCGCAGAGGACAAATTCAGCGTTCCGGAGGAGATTCGCAAGCAGAAACTATCCAAGTTTGCCAAAAAGTACATGGTGTGGCAAGCGATCTGCACTTGCGGAAAGCGGAGCGCCCCCTTCGTGATGACCGGCACGGTAAACGGGCAGGTTTACCTTAAGGAGTGCCTACAGAAGCGCTTACTACCACTATTGAAGCAGCACGAGGGCCCGACCATCTTCTGGCCGGATCTCGCTTCGTGCCACTATTCAAAGGACGTGTTAGAGTGGTACGAAGCCAACGGGGTCACCTTCGTGCCAAAGGAAATGAACCCGCCCAACGCGCCGGAGCTTCGCCCAATAGAGAAATATTGGGCGATTATGAAGCAGGCCCTCCGGAAGAACCCAGAAGTTGTCAAATCGGAGGCGGACTTCAAGAGAAAACGGATTTCTGTTAAAATAAAACTACAACCTGACGTTGTACAGAACCTTATGGACGGGGTAAAGAGGAAGGTGCGAGCATACGGGCTTGGGCTCGAAGTATGAATAAAAAGAAAATGCCAAAAGTCGTTTAATAGTTTTTATTTTACTGTCTAAAATTTTCAAAAGGATCGGTCTACTGGGCGAATTTCTACAGCGTTTTTTCCGTGATGCAATTTGATGTGACACACCCTTTATAAGGTAAGCCGTGGTGCGGTCCAGCTGGTCAATCGGAAGCATCAGACGCACGGCAGCGTGGCTGATCGACCGGGAAGAAGACCGAAACGTAAAACTGATGCAAGAAGGAACACGCTAATCATCCAAGAAATAAAGAAAAACATACGAACGACCATTCGAGCGACCAAAAAGAGGTGGAATCTGGATCCTTTCCAATCGCACTATTCGACGACGCTTGGAAGAACGGGACTTGAAGAGCTACTTCGCCAAAAAACGACCGTCCGAACTGTTTAACAAGGAAAGGAGACTCCGAGTGTGGCGGAAGAGCGACGAAGGCTTCTAGGACCGGCATCTACAACCGACTTTGAAGCACGGTGGTGGAAGCATCATGGTGTGTGTGTTTCTTGTGAGCTGGGGTAGGAAACTTAGCGAAGGTCAGCGGTATTATGACTACCGATGGTTACATCGGCATTTTGTGTGAGAACCTGAAAGAATCCATGCTGGAAAAGGGGCTGGAGGATAACTACACCTACACCTTATTTTTAAAAATAAATCATGAAAATTATTTTTTTATGTCATACATGGCATTAAGCAATTCAAGTTATTATTACAGAGTTTCCGAAATATGAAGTTGTTCGAAATATTATTCAGAAAGGTATATCGTAATTGTGCATAGCCTCTTATTTAGGTGATCATAGGAATACTTCCAATTTTCATCAGTTTGAATTATCTACGGACTGGGAAATCATAATGTATGACACATCAAAAATCAAAAGAGAATTTACGATTCCGATTCCGATTAATATGCAAATCATCAAAATCCGTTCGCAGTAAAAATATTTATCGCTTAAATTGAATTAAAATGTAACATGTATAGATGAAATTAACCTTTTTAATGTTCCATTATCACTTTGATACCAAAAATAGTATTACTGTAATGTTGATTAATAGGAGCGTATCGTAATAAGAGCGAACAACCACAATAGTATTTTTGATTTCATTTTCACTTTTCTCTTACATGAAGGATACCCAGTTTTTATATGTTGAAATTAGAGGTCAGCGTTGTTCCTATATGTCGTAGGCTACTGAAATTTCAATCCTCATATTGTGTGACAAATTACTGCTCCCAACGAACACTGTTCATGACGCATCGCTATACGTGAAAGACAAAGTTTTCAAATTGAATTTATCGCTGCGATCAAGTGGTAAGCTATCAAAAACAAGTGAGACAAATTAACACTTTCTCATCAGCGTAAATTGCTCGATTGTCCGGGAATGGTTCGCCCGAGTCCGGGAGCTACTACTGACAAAGACTGTTTCGAACGATGAGAGTGAAAAGACACCGAATCGCAATCTCTGACTTTTTAGATATTCCACATGACAGCAACGGATCCGCCAGGCTCGCACATATTAGGGGTGCTGAATGCTGGCCAATACACATTATAATGGGTTCCAAGATCGAGCGACTGAACTATCACATAATCCCTCTCCATGTCCCTTCAACATTATTCTGATAGAGCCCTTTCTGAAGCCAAATTTTTCAAAATGAACATTACTATTGATGGCTTTCTAATTCAGTGTTCCGAAAGATGGAGTACGAAGGCACATTCGTTCAAACAGGAAGAGAGCTGGTGCTTTCGCTCGACAGTATCACGATTGCGTAAAGGACATTATTGGACTGCCTTACGGATCTATTTTACACTGCATCCTGTCTGTTATAAATTCAGCTGTGAAATGCTGTCCACCATAAAACACCAAATTTTCCTTAACCTACAATGACAAATTTTATCACCATGGTGTGGGTTAAGTAAAATATTCAAACTGATTGAGCGTCATGTTCTAACAGCAGTGAAATAGTGCTGACGCCTTATTTTTAATGGGATTTTTCTCCAGCAGAGAACATTTCATTCAATTGCAATATTCGCGTATGCAGATTATTCATTATGCATGCATTTGAATTGAATGACAAGTGAGTATTAGTCAGGCGATACTGCTAGGTGGACTATTAATAATTCATTCATTTCATTCATTTATTTCTGTATTGCGTAACTTAAGACCTGAGTCTTTTCAAAGTCACATCGGTAATCGTAAGGTAGAACAAGCGCATGTGAACACTATTTATAAAAACTATTAAAAATTTAACAATTAAAAGGTGAAAAAACTATCAATTAAAATGCTCAATACATCCTCTCTTAAATGCTGTGAAAGAATTAATATTGGATAAACTGCTAGGTAAGTAATTCCAATGAGCTACACCTCGAACGAAAAATGAGTTCCCGTACTTCGACGTACGATGTCTTGGGAAAATATATTTTACAGATCTGTTACTTTGCATTATTTGTAGCTTACTGTAAAGATAGTCAGGTTGTTTTGTTTTCGAAAGGCTGTGCAAAAATAAGCAACAACGTAGTTTACTAAAATTTACCAGGGGACACCCTATTAGGCGATGCTGCAAGTGGGAAACATGGGAAAATCTGTTCAAATTGAATACATAGCGCACACACGAATTCAAAGCTACTTTTAACTTATTAAAAGAAACATTGGACACGTCATCTAGTATGAAATCGCATGCTATAAAATACGGAAAAATAAGGCTTTTGAACAGTTTTAATTTGGTCTCTGTAGTAAGGAATGAAGAAGAAGTATATAATGAACGTAAACACGCATAAATTTTCCCACATTGCGAAGACACATATTTATCCCATGCAAAATTTGATTGAATACGAATACCCAAACTGGTAGCATTTTCAACGAATTCAACTGTGTTGTTGTCTAAGATTAAAGATGGTTTCAAATAATTAAGAGAAATACTATTCGATATAAAAACTGCATTCGTTTTCGTGAAATTTAAAGTGAGCATATTTTTAGTGGACCAATCTAGGACCCTCTTCAAATCATCATTAATTTTCTGAGATATTTGGACAACAGAGGCACTATTACAATCAAAATATAATTGTACATCGTCAGCAAAAAGATGAATATTGCCATGTTTTATTACTTCTGGGAGGTCATTAATATACATAAAAAACAAAATAGGTCCCAGAATAGATCCTTGAGGAACCCCAGATGATACAGGAAGAAACTGGGATAAAATTTCATCGCTAAACACAGCTTGTATTCGATTACTCAAATACGATTTGATAAGATTAGAAGCATGAATGGAGAACCCAAAATTAGATCTCAGTTTCTGACATAAAATTTCATGCGATATTCTGTCGAAAGCTTTCGAGAAATCCAATAAAATTAGTACAACCGGGCGACCCCTATCTAGTACAAGCCCAATATCGTCAATTATCTTGAGCATTGCTGTTTTAGTACTATGTTTTGTGCGATAACCAGATTGAAACGTATTCAACATATTGTTTCGGTTTATGTATCCACAGATGTTCATTCTGGCTATTTTCTCGAATACTTTCGATAAAGCACAAAGGATACTAATGGGCCGCAAATTTTCCATTGTGTCTAATCCAGATTTTTTCTTGATTGGTATAACTTTTGATTTTTTCCAGGTATCCGGGAAAACGCTAGTTGTAAAAATCGTATTAAAAAGATGTGTTATAGGCTCAATTAAAATAGGGCAGATCGCCTTCAAGAATTTTATCGGTAACATATCGACTCCAAGAGCATTTGAATCAATGGAGTACATAGCGCTAATAACATCATTTTGATTAACTCTATCGAAATAAAAAGCATCATGAATAAGTGCATTTGAATCTGTTGAACCAGAAATTGCAGTATGATTAGCGGAAAAATTATTACAGAAATTAAAGTTGATTTCATCAGCTGTAAAATTAATCGCTGTTTGGGAAATTGATTGGCCAATACCAAGTTCCCTAAGATTTCTCCACAATTCCTTCGGTGAAATTTTTGGATCAAGTCGGGAAGCAAAATAATCTTGTTTTGCTGTGCGTATTAGCCTGTTAACCTGATTACGAGCCCTTTTGAATGCTAGATGATCATTCAAGTCGTTACTGTTTTTCCATTTCTTGTATAATAAATCACGGTTTATGATAGCTCTGCTTATTATTGGGTTAAACCAAGGATTGTGCTTTTTATCACAAGAAAAAGTACGGATGGGAACAAATCTATCATGGAGATAAGTTAAAACATTATTTAAGAATTCAAGCTGCAGATTGGAGTCATCAACACTATAAAAAGCACTCCAATCAAAGGAATTAAAAGCATCTATCAATGAATCAATGTGTATGGCTTTGTAATCACGATATTTGATTGGCTTTGAAGTTGGCATGAAACCGAAATCGAGAGACACAAAAATTAAGTCATGGTTCGATAGTACCGGCACTTCAATTTGACCGAATCTCAACACTTTCGATGGTTCATTTGTGATGAATAAATCGAGTTGCGAAGCTCCATTTCTATGAAAAAACGTAGGTTCATTACCTACACAATATAAGGAATGAGTATCCATGAGACTACAAAGCCTAGCACTTTTGGGTGAACTGGTGTTCAACATGTTAGTGTTAAAATCACCCAAGAAGAAAATATGCTTGTAGGTAAAACCATACGAAGACAATAAATTTTCCACTGTATCAGAACAGTCCATTTCTGGAGGGTTATACAAAGTTGTAATCATTAGTTTCTCATTTTGTACAATAACCTCTATTGTTATGAACTCTGTACCAGTCACTCCTGTATCATTATTAGATTTTGAAATAACATTGAAGACGAGACCATTTTTTAAATAGAAACATACACCACCTCCTATTCGTCCAACACGATCATTTCGAACAACACTATAACCATTGATAGTTACAATAGAGTCATTGATACTTTCGCTTAACCATGTTTCACTCACGCATATTATATCAACATTACTAACTGCCACGATCTGACGTAATTCTTCAATTTTGCACAGCCTACGAGCACAAATACTTTGACTATTCACAGAACATATCGAAAGCTTTCCATTGTATAAGGCGGATTTCATTACGGTCCCAGGAACGCACCAATTCGTTGAGGTGTAAAAATTGGAATCACTAGCCATTGCGTAAATAAGGAAAGGACACAGCAATAAAGAGAGGATAATATATGAGCATTTTTTCGAAAACACTAATTACATAATTCATTTTTTTTTTTTTTTTCTAATAATGTGACGCATACAGTAAACAGTAGAGCTTATATTCCAGAATCCACAGCATCCAGGTAAAAGTACCATCCACATTCAACAACAGCAGCAACAGCATAGGCGGCATCAGCAGCATCAGCAGCATCAGCAGCATCAGCAGCATCGGCAGGATCAGCAGCAACTCGAACAGACTTTTAGGAGGGGAGCGAATGGAATATGAGGATAGGAGAGAAAGGAAATGCAAAAACTAGTAAGGAACGGGTTTAAATTGATTCACTTAAATCACTGTCTGACGATACAGTAATCTCCTTCTCATCTCCGTTTCTCTTTATGAGCAAGATTCCACCTCGCGTAAATACTCCGCTCAGCTTTCCTTCCTTCTTCATATGTAGCGCCTTGGATCGTAAAGCTCTGATACTAGGGCCCAAATTCTCATTTATGTAGATTCGTTTGTTTACTGAAAATCCTATCCCAGATAGTGACAATGAATGAGATCGTAGATACCGGGAGTAAAAGTCGTTCCGCTGTATGGTTATAGCAAATTGTAGCAGGATCATGTAGACTTTGCCCGCAGCCAAAGCTCCCTTCGAGAGCCGACGAATGTCTACTAGCGGGAACTCACTCTCGACGTATCCAAAAGTTCTACACCATGAGTGGAAGTAGGACAGCAGATTCTCACCATCCACAAACGGAATTCCACTAATGACAAGATCATTCCTGCGTGTCGATCTATCCACTGCCAACGATGTATCTTTGTTTGATTTCTCGATCGAGGATGAAATTGTAGTAAACGTTTGTTTATTTTCCTCTCGGAGTCTCTCCATTTCAGTGGTGATGTTATCACGAAATTTGCTGAGTTGTGATGTTAGAGATGAGAGAGAAGCACTCAATTTTTTGAAGTCTTCCTTGGTAGATTGTTGGTAGCTGTTCAATTGAGATTGCATGAGACTCGCCAGATCCGCAACAGTCATATCAGCATCCGATTTAACGACTGAGTTACTACGTAGTCGTACTTGTTTCTCTGCCATGGCGGGATATAACGTATACACCACCACTAAAACACTAATCGATGTCTTATTGTCAAGCGCACGTATGCCTTCTAGCAAAAACTCGGAATTAATTTTTGCACTTTTATGGATATATCACAGATAAAACGATTCTAAATCGACACTTTTCCAATCAGCAGAACTTTTTTTACGTTTTACCAGTCTCTGTGGATTTTTACGTGGGAAAAAAAAAACAACTATTATACTGTATGCACCGCAGCAACAAATTTTACGTGCGCTTCATTCTACGTTTGTTCGATGTGCGCTTCATTCTACGTTTGTTCGTGAGTATTAATTCAACATTATTGCTGATAGCTTCTCATTTCCTTGCCAAATTATCGCACACTGGTCACTTGTATGCTGGCCGACGTAAGATGAAACTTATAATATGGTAATTCCTATTGAAACCATTTACCAACTGATTTCCGTAAACGTTATGTTATGTATATCTGATAGATCCTGCTATTACCTGAGTATGTCACATCGCGTTAGTATTATATTAGATCATTTTCGTACAAGTTTCGGATCCTGCTATTACCTGAGTAATCCATATCTTGTGAGTATTATTTTAGATCAATTTCATACAAGTTCGATTTTCGGCATGTAAGGAATAACGACATGAACATGGATGGGATGAAATATTTTTTCGTCTACCTCTATCCACCAAAGAATTTTTCAGCTCAAATTTATGGAAAAATTTGTCCGTATACTGTATGCATTGGAAAGAAGTGAGCAGTGATAAATATTATACAATCATACGTAGGTCACGTTGAATAAAATATGGGAGAAATAATTATTATCATTAAAATCAGCTGACAAACAAGCAACAAGTTACAGAATAGAAGCACCTAAAATGTTCCAAGAAACATTTTTTTGTAAAAAAATATACAATGAAACAGATTTCGATTCAGGAAGAGGTGCTGAGAGGCAAACTTGAAAGGACATTAAAGATAAGTCATCAACATTAATTCAAACTGTTGACATCGGAAATTGATTTGATACGACTCGATGCAATCTTAAATGCAGCACATATGTCACTCAGACGATGGAAGTGATAACAAACATCGATGTACACTTTCCAAACAAATGCTCGGTATCGTCCCGTTAATGCGTTGATAATGTTTTGTTTATTCGTTAGATGCTACAAGAGGACGATTTCCTACTCAACAAGCGAAGGGCTTTGCTTGTAATCGATCAATAAGCCAATGATTGAACTGCTGCTGCCATAGACATACACAAGAACAGACCATGTGTTTGCAATTACGCACACCCATCGGTTTGTCTTGATTGATACAGACAGGCAGGGAAAGAGTAAATAACCGAGTCGCCACGATTACTTATTCATCTAAGTCCTTGTCTCCGGTATCTCAAAAGTGCACTCTCCTTTGTTGACTGGAGCGGAAATCCAATTCACGCCTTTGGAAACCAAATCATGCTTGACGAGCGAAGGCCACACGAGTGCTTGCTCTTGCGAAGATGCAGAGCTGGCATTACGCACTCAAGTCAACGTTGAGAAAGTTGATCAATTTCTATATCAATTACTCTTGAAGATCCGATAAGTTATTTCTATTTGTGGTTATAAATTCAGGAGTTAGAGCTGCCAAGTTGGGAATTGTAGTGCACGGAGAAGAAACACTAGGGCGAGATTGAGTCAATCTATTGTTCTCAATTAGTAATAATAATTAATTTGCAACCAGCATTTTTTATAAAGATTTTAATTGTGAAGAGAAAACTGAAAAATCGACAATGTTATATCGAGATGAACACAAAAAAGTAGAAGGATCTGAGCCAACCGGCACGGACGGAAACTTGACGTAAGACTTTGAAGATATTTTGTAGAAAAAAACCCGGAGTCAATAATTATTAATCCTGTCTCTCTCCAATAGTAAACTGTTGAAAAAATCAGATAAATAGATATTCCAACATCAACACAACAAAAACTCGATATTACCTGTTTTTTACATAGGACTATGTCTTTGATTTCTATATAAGGGAGTCACCCCGCGAAAAATGTATCGATTTATTGAGAGTTTTCAAACGCATATTACTCAAAATCGTTATTGAGACATATGTTGTGTTCTATACCGTTAGACAGGAAATTTATCCAGCATTTTTTGCTTAAAACATAAACAGTGAATATAGTAAAAAAAAGTTAACAATTTGCCGATTCAATTGAGTATGTTTTCTTTTGATTGCACTAACCACTCGCTTTCATCCTCGACGCAACGAGCAATCTTTTTACTTAAATTCGGGCGTTAGCTCACAATGCGAGTCAATGCGTATTATGATTTATTCTCCATTTACCGATAATAGGCATTTATCAGTTATTGTATTGTATGCTGCCAAACAATTCGTGCTCAACTCACGTTTTTATCGTGAAGGTCTTACTACTAACAATTTATGTAATTGTGGTCCAGGATGTCATAATATCGAGCATGTTGTTTTTGTTCATGTAAAACAAGCAATCAATAAATTTAACTGGCTACTGAATTAAAAGATCTAAAGGGTATACTCACGCATATTAGATTATGATAGCTTGAGTAGTCGCGATCTTAATATTATGCTCCCCATCCCCCTCAAATGCACATGTCCATTCTCCTTTCCCTTTCCTATACATAAACAGAACTTAGCACCCAATGAGATCAATTTACTACAGCAGCTACACGAACTTCCCAAGAGAGCACTCATGGCCATAGGATATATACATATAAAGGGTGTGTCACATCAAATTGCATCACGGAAAAAACGCTGTAGAAATTCGCCCAGTAGACCGATCCTTTTGAAAATTTAAGACAGTAAAATAAAAACTATTAAACAACTTTTGGCATTTTCTTTTTATTCATACTTCGAGCCCAAGCCCGTATGCTCGCACCTTCCTCTTTACCCCGTCCATAAGGTTCTGTACAACGTCAGGTTGTAGTTTTTTTTGACCAGAAATCCATTTTCTCTTGAAGTCCGCCTCCGATTTGACAACTTTCGGGTTCTTCCGGAGGGCCTGCTTCATAATCGCCCAATATTTCTCTATTGGGCGAAGCTCCGGCGCGTTGGGCGGGTTAATTTCCTTTGGCACGAAGGTGACCCCGTTGGCTTCGTACCACTCCAACACGTCCTTTGAATAGTGGCACGAAGCGAGATCCGGCCAGAAGATGGTCGGGCCCTCGTGCTGCTTTAATAGTGGTAGTAAGCGCTTCTGTAGGCACTCCTTAAGGTAAACCTGCCCGTTTACCGTGCCGGTCATCACGAAGGGGGCGCTCCGCTTTCCGCAAGAGCAGATCGCTTGCCACACCATGTACTTTTTGGCAAACTTGGATAGTTTCTGCTTGCGAATCTTCTACGGAACGCTGAATTTGTCCTCTGCGGAGAAGAACAACAGGCCCAGCAGCTGACAAAAGTCCGCTTTGACGTAGGTTTCGTCGTCCATTACCAGGCAATGCGGCTTCGTCAGCATTTCGGTGTACAGCTTCCGGGCTCGCGTCTTCCCCCCCATGTTTTGCCTTTCGTCGCGGTTAGGAGCCTTCTGAACCTTGTATGTACGCAGCCCCTCCCGCTGCTTGGTCCGCTGGACGAATGAACTTGACAAATTCAGCTTATTGGCGACATCCCGGACCGAACTTCTCGGATCACGTCTAAACTGCTTAACTATGCGCTTGTGATCTTTTTCACTGACGGAGCATCCATTTTTGCCGTTCTTCACCTTCCGGTCGATGGTTAGGTTCTCGAAGTATCGTTTTAGTACTCTGCTGACCGTGGATTGGACGATTCCCAGCATCTTACCGATGTCCCGATGTGACAACTCCGGATTCTCGAAATGAGTGCACAGGATTAATTCACTACGCTCTTTTTCGTTCGACGACATTTTTCCAAATTTACAAAAAATTGACAGTGAAGCATGGCCAACGTGATCTATACACTCTTATCTGATTATAAGCGAAAGCTGAAGATATAATTCCTAAAAATTCAATTTCTACAGCGTTTTTTCCGTGATGCAATTTGATGTGACACACCCTTTACATATACATCACCTGGCTATAAAGTTATTACAACCCCCTACAAACAATGTTTCGAACAACGTAGCAACGAAGGAGAAAATGCTATTTTCATCTATAATATAATTCTGTAGTCATAGACTTATTTGACTTAAGCTTATATTTATGTAGATGTTAACTATTAAGACTTGTATTTAAAAATGATACATAATGACTCTTTGTCTTCTTCTGCATAATTGAATAAACAGAAGAAAAGGGTAGTAATGGCTTTGATGGTATTTTTGTGAACAGAATGTGGTTGCGGATTCTACCACGTTATCTCATCTAATCCGTTTAAAGGATACAACTTCATGCAGGAAACGGGTTTTTTCAGGGCTTCCATTTGATGTATCAAAAAAGAAAAAAATATAGATTTTGCACAATGAAAAAACCCAATCCAAATGCAATTACTACACACAATCACAGTCCTATGTCAAGATGCAGTTCGTGCCTTTAGGCCCAGACCCATCAACTTATTTAAGTTTATTTAATTAAGATGAATACGAGAAGGAGCCAACATCTTACAATGCATGCTTAAACATAAGTTTAAATACCTAGCTTGTCTCGCCGACATTAGCTTTGTTTGAAACATTACCTGTGGCGGGTCGTAATAAATACAAAGCCAAATGATGCAAAATATATATCATATGGCCGTCATTGCTCCCTTGTGTTTATTCTGTAATTTTTATTTTATTTTATTCCACCATCTTCGACAACGTCGTACAGACTGAAACCTTAAGATCTAAATTATTCTAAGTTTCTTATTCTAGTACTAAACACTTTCTTGGACAGAGTAAAATCAAACACATCACTAACATTGTTAAAAGAACGTAAACACAAATTGAAACTATTGTTGAAACCATAATTCGTTCTACGGAATGGTATAAGAAATAACGATGAATTACGAAAACGACGGGGAGGAATATTCCACGGAACTTGACGTAACAGTTCGGGACAGTCCACATTGCCGGTTATTAGATTATAAATAAATATTCTTTGTAGTTTGGTACGCCTGGCTGATAGTGTTTCCAAGTCAATCAGTTTGCAACGATCAGCATAACTCGGAAGATTCCAAGGGAGCTGTCGCAAAGCAAACCGCATGAAACTTCTCTGGATTCGCTCCAACGCAACGATTTGTGTAACGAGGAATGGGGACCAAACCGGTGCAGCATATTCCATGATGCTCCGAACTAGCGCGCAGTATAACTTCTTGAGGCAATACACGTCAGAAAATCCAGAAGCATGGCGACGAATGAAACCGAGCACAGTGTATGCTTTAGCGGTTGTGATTACTATGTGCTCATTGAACTTCAGTTTAGAGTCGATCATTACTTCTAGATCACAGATCGAGTTTGCGCGTGCTATGGGCTCCAGCCCCATGTGGTATTGGTGGCGAATGACATTATTGCAGCGACTGTAGGATATGGCTTTACACTTTTTACTATTCACACGCATACCATTATCATTGCACCAGATTAGCAAACAATTAATATCATCTTGAAGTTTGATGCAGTCAATGGATGATGCAATCTCACTGTAAATTTTGAGATCATCGGCGAACAAAAGCTTGGATGTGGAAAGTAGCTCACATAGGTCGTTAACATAAATAATAAACAGAAGCGGGCCGAGAACACTTCCTTGTGGCACACCAGATGGAATGGTGAATATTCTAGAGCGCACGGAATTAACAATAACGAAAGCTTTACGATCCGAGACAGCAGAGAATGGATACACCACGATAATTGGAAACAATTGGAATTTCCGGATTTGAAGATCGGATGTTGCAAAAATATTCGCTGCCTCCACATTCGAGTGTGAAGTGATTTCACCAAACTTCAGCGTGGCAGGGATACTGTGTGTATCTTTCCTCTGCTTGACGAAATTCCAGAACCGAGAAGGATCCTTTTTGACTGTGGCCTGAATTTTGTTCAAATAGTTTTCGTGACTTGCAAGAAGAACAGTTTTGTACTCTGACTCAAAATTGCGAAGTCTGGCTCTATCAGTTTGATTTTTTGTCTGGAAATATCGGTTGCGCATTTTACGGAGATTGTTTCGAAGTTTGCGAAGCTCGGGTGTCCACCAAGGTTTGTTGAAGATGGAACCAGATACTTGTCTTTTTTGCGGTACAATGCGACTGATAACATCGAAAAGAAATCCGTAAAAACAGGTAGCATCTGGTCTACTGTATTCGTGTTCATTAGATTCTCCCATTCAATATCCGCAAGGACAGAATTCAATAGTCCAAAATCACAAGTTGAATAGTCATATTTCACACTTTTTTCTTGATCGTCAAATAATGTTGGTGTGTCATTCTCGTCAAGTAGTAAAACGAAAGGAGTGTGGTGGTTATCAATAGGTAGCAACGGAAGATGGTAAAAGTATGTCCAAATACTCAGGGTGATTGGTAAATACTAGGTCCAGAAGTCTTTCATTGGTGTTGACATAACTATTAATCTGCCTCAAGCCATTCATAAACATGGCTTGTGTAAAGTTTAACTCGGTTTCATCTAGATCGTTTGAAGGAATGTATCCATTGATGTCCTCGTAAGTCATGATGCCATCGTAAGTTTGGAAGATTGAAGTCACCAATTGACAGAATTATGTCAGACTCCGAAAGGTGATCAACAACTTGTCGTACCGTATTTGCATGAGCCCTATATAAATTGGTGCTCGAGTTTGGTGGAAGATAAATAGCGATTACGTACACTGAATGATGCTGTAATTTTATACAGATTGCGATTTGTTCGAGCTTTTCACAACTAGTCATTACAACAGCTTCGCATTTAATGCAGTTTTTGACGGCTATCAGTACTCCACCACCCCGCGAATACTGGCTGGTCAGTTCGTTGCGATCACAGCGGAATAGAACAAAATCCGACGATATTTCACAGCTTTCGATATCATCCTTAAGCCATGTTTCAGTGAACACGATTACGTCGTAGTCACAGATTGACAGCACTATACGCAGCCGAGCAATTTTTGTACGCAAACCTCTAACGTTCTGGTAATATACTGAGAACGGCTCACGTGCCGTAACGACGGGAAATGACCGACTATTTGACGGTATGTAGGGTGAGGTGATTTCAGTCGCTGCATTTTCACTAATTTGGACCATTTCGGTATCACCAAATTCCGAGTGAAGTGTGTAGTGGCTAGAAGCGACAGGCATTACTGGACAACAATTGTTCCTAACATGTGGATACTCGCCTGTTATATCATTTTGAAAGTCCCCTTCACCGTTCTCAACCTCAGGACCGGGGTGACTGATGATCGCTGACAGGTGCGGCTCGACTGAGGTGAGGGCTCTAGGGGCTTCCATGGAGCTGGCAGGCATGCATCCCGGTAGTGGAACGACTGATTCGGGTGACGATTGATTGTATGTCGGTGTGCAAAATGAGATGTGACTGGAAACGATAGACTGTACTGGACAAGAAGTGTTCCAAAAATATGGATACTTGCCTGTGATGACAGTTCGGAAGTCCCCTTTACCATACTCAAACTCAGGACCGGGATGACTGTTGGTCGCTGGCTGCAAAGACTCGACTGAGATGAGGTGGTTAGGGGCTTCCATAAGACTAAAGTGTGTGCACCCCGGGAACGAAACAGTGACCGATTCTGATGAAGAGCTGCATAACAAAATATGAGAAATCGACTTTTCCGAAATCCTTACGCTGGAGTAGGATTGACAGGAGAGGAGATTTGAGTTGAGCGTAGTGGCGTTGATGCTTTCCTTTGTTTTAACGGAGCGCGAAATTTTTGTGATCCGAAGTCTTCAAACTCCCTGAATAAAACTCCTTCAGGCCATGTTTCTGGATCCAAAGCCTTCGTTTTCAACGATGGGTCAAGCCCAACTTTAAAGGACACAAATGAGAGGGTGCTTATGTCCTTGTCTTTCGCGATAAGTTTAAACACAGAGAGTTCGTCATCGGTGTTAAGATTTGCTTTTACCATAGCCGATACCGCTTCAGGTGTTACGTCTGGTCGAATTCTCGAAATATAGAACCAGAACATTTGATCCTCCTCCTTGCACACTGGTACTGACACGACATTTTCTAACGGCTGCTTTCTACCAACATTACAGTTTTCAGTACCTTGTACAACCACGTTTACATCAAGAGGTCTTTTATTGGTCCTTCGTTGAGTTGTTGTGGGCCAATTAGCAGCTGGAGAGTAATCAGCATTGGGTTTCGAATGAATCTGTTTAATCTCAGCACGCAGTTCCGTTATCTGATTCCAACGGATGCTGCTAGTTTATAGGGAAGGGAAAGAGTAATAGACAAGTAGATTTGTGAAAGTGCAGCTGACTAAATAAAACCATTAGTACTTTTTTATAAGATATCCCAAAATTTCCGAAACGATACTTTGAGGATAATAGAGTATCGCCATCTTCCAAGTTATCTCCTTTGATTCTGATAAGTGCTTACCATCGACAAATTTGGGAAATTCTTAATATGCATCGACTCACCATGTCTGTCACGAAAAAAACATGTGAAAACGAATAAGGAAACCAGACTATAAAGTAGAAATGAGCAACGCAGTTCACTTTGATGAACGGCTCAATTGCCAACCGTTCACCTAAGTGAACCAGTTCCTTTGAGCCGTTTTTGAACAATGAGTGTTAGCTGGAACTCAATATGAAGCTACCTCACTGCTATTCAAGTCCTGGCATTGATATCGTTAGATTAGATAGAACATTTTCTTATTTGTATGGAATTAATGTTTTGTAAATAACTGGGGGAAAAGAAAATGTGCTTCTTCTTTGAAAATCGCAAATTGTATGTAAAAATATGTTTGTCACCCAAAAATGCTAATAATTTGTTTCGATCAATTTTTCGTATTTTCTAATGGGACTCACTCTAGATTACATGAAATATAAATGTCTTATTTAATAGTAGTTTAACCTGAGAAAAAATCCCGTAACGACATTTTTTAAATTTTTACAAACATTCCGGTATTGGTTATCTCGATAACACGTACACGCAATAGGCCAAACAATGGATTAAAAGCAACAACAAAAAACTTTTTTTTTCAATTTGTCTTCCCACTATAAAATTATTATTCATCCCATTCATGAATTGTTCCAGCTTCCTCTAGATTTTTTTCTGATAAACAAAAAGCATAGAAATATTCATTTGTAATGAATAAAATGAATGAAAATGAAAAAAATACATTAAATTGAAAAATTTGAAGCTTTCACGAGAATCAAATTCAATTGCAATGATGAAACCAACCTTAATTTTAACTTCAAAATTAATCATACATTAACAAAATAAATCACGCGTTAGATCCACTTTTCTTGTGTATGACAATATTGTATATTTTTTTTAGTTTTTCGAAGCGTTTTGGATTTATTCATCCGTTCCGTCCAACGCGAACGTATGGCGAACCGCCGTTTTTTTTTTGAAAAATAATAACAATTCGATCAATCTCTTTGGCGAACTAATTTGTGAACGGTTTGCCAGTCTCTAACATGGATGCCCCACCCGTATTGTACGCGAACATGTTGTTTGTTGTTCCCCCTCAGCGAAAAACGGCGAGTAGAATCTTAAAAATATACCTACTTAATTTGCTAAATTGTTTACTTGCTATCTTCACTATTTGTATTAAAATTGCTGAATAAATTTCATATCTAATGATATATCGCAGTAACAATTTTGCGTAATGCACAGTGCATTCAAAAAGTTCCGGGACTACCGCGCGCTAAAATCGCAAAGTGGCGCTATCTCTGCTCCAACGCTCAAACTACTTTCCGCTAACTTCTGGCCAGCTACAGTTTCTACCGTGAACCGCTATCTCGATGCAGTAGCTAGTTTTGGCTGACAAGAGTAACGCAGTGATTTTTTGTCGCGTCACAATTTTAATTATGGAGCAGAGAGCCGCCATCGAATGTTGTGCTTTCAGGGCAAACAGTGAATGCGGTCTTCTACAAAAGTGTCCTGGATCCAGCAGCGTAGTGTGGGTAGACAGCGCCCCTGGCAAACTGTGAAAATTGTGCCCCAAAAAAATACCACTTTTTTCTAATTTATCACTATAATTACACTTAGGTGCCTACTCTATCCAATTTCTTTTAAAAATCCTATTCAATTTGAACAAGGAAAGTGTCACCCATATCTAGGTGACGGAAGACGAACGTGTTATTGCTTAAATAACTGTAGAACATCGCATAGCACGAAGGGGCGCCCAGGCATGCGTAGCCAAAAAATCAAAAGAGTATTGATGTAATATGGTGTTGGGTGTTTCAATTTTTCGAAAAACAAAGAGAGGTTATTGGTTTCTTGTACGGAAAGAAGCAACTACCCATGATGGATGTCTTTTCACTCAACTGAAAAATAAAATATAATTTGGGGAAAAAATAGCTTTTGAAAATTCTTGGATTTTGGCGCCCAAAGGGTCAGCGCCCCCGGCAAATGCCGGGTTTGCCACCCGCACACTACGCCGCGGCCTGAAACGATCATTGACACCGATACGGCGCATGCGGCCCGACCAGTGGCGATCTGAAGAATGATTCTTGCTTCATGACAATTCGCCCGCGCACACCGCGATTTTGGTAGCGGAGTTTCTAGCCAAACGAAAGGTGACTGTCATCACCCATCCCCCTATTATCCGCACCTCGTCCTGGCAGACTTCTTCTTGTTTCCCAAGCTAAAGAACGCTATGAAAGGGGACCGTTTTGACGATGTTCCAGACATTCAACGTAATGTGACGCGTATTGTGAACTCCATACCGACTGAGCAGTTTAAACGCGCCTTCCGATACCTCTACAAACGTTAAAAAATTTGTGTGGAAAGAAAAGGCCTATATGTAGAAAACTAATATCTAATCTTTTGAGTATCTCGTTTTTTCTTTGTTTTAAAAAATAGTCCCGGAACTTTTTGAATGCACTGTGTATGCAATTGAAATCCCTTAATTTTTCGTTACACTTTTCGTAGAGTGACCCCCTATATAGAAATCAAAGATGTATTCCTACGCCAAAAAAATGGCTAAAATGGCCGCTCACGTTCAAAGCATCTAAAAGTTGTTGTTGTTGAAAAGCATATCGAAATGATTTTTAAAATATTTTTTAACGTGGAACTACGTCTAACCGAAATATATGTGTAGGGTCGTAAAATGGAAACCCAAACACAGATCACGCAGGAAAGATTTCGAATGTTTATAACTCGAACATTTCTTAATAGATCCTAAGGATGTTTGCATCAATTGATAGATAATATTTCTACGCATCTATCGCAATGAATAAAATGTTATGTTTCATGAGACGAACAATTGAGTAATTTTGAAATGTTAAGCGTTATCTATACGCCCTAACTGCCAAGTTTTGATTGACCCGATTTACAGTTTCCCCAACACAGACTTCAAAACCAAAAAGCCTGGGGGAATCGGCATTGCAAATACATGCAAGTATGGGGTACTTTGTTCCCATCGGAATGTGCTTCAAAACAAAGTAGTTTCCAAACATTTCACCAAAAAGTGTTTCCCTAACACAGAATTCAAAATCATGGAGCCTATACGTACATATGAGAGATGCAATAATTTCAGAGAAAAATGTAAAATTTTGGTAGTCCTAGGCCTTCACTTGTAACGAAGAACATAATCTATTACAATGCATGAATTGATCTTATATGCATTTGTTCAAACTCTTTACTCATAAAGCAAATATGTTGAATTCAGTTGAATTAAAAATAAAAATTCATTCAATCAACAATTTATTCAATACAAACAAATTATTACTAACGGTAATCCCACGTCAACCTTGTGTTTATATCATAGATATTTTTTTCTGTATTATAGTGACTTTCAACACGTTTTTTCGCTGGTTCGTCAATTCACTTCCATTTTTGGAAAAATGTTGATTCCTGTCATTTGAGAATTGAACTCGTGACCTTCAGCGTGAGAGGTATGGATGTTACCACAACGCCAGATCGCCTCCATATCATAGATATAAGTCACCCATTTTTCTTTGAAGTGCAATAAACTCGTACTCGTGACCTTCAGCGTGAGAGGTATGGATGTTACCACAACGCCAGATCGCCTCCATATCATAGATATAAGTCACCCATTTTTCTTTGAAGTGCAATAAAAACATTTTTTATACATTAGGCATTTTTATTTCATCAAAACTATTCCGAGCTGGCTCCTTGCGTTAAGATTTCAACGTTGATTTTTCACAAAGTTACAGCATCTGAAAAATCACCTAGAAATTTCGACTCCGCACTCTGTTCCCTCAATTTTTTTGTCGAGTGTATAAAAAATTCAGATCAACAGGTAAAAGTATAACTCTAATATCAGTGTACATTCCTCTACCAGCGCAAATTGGTCGAATTAAGGTAGAAACATTAGGGTTACCACACTATTCTCCATATCTGGCTTGCTCCGACTCTCTTCTGCCCCCAGCACTCAAAAATATCTGCATAAATGCGCTGTAGTACATACACTGCACTTGCATTACGAGTGAGCGATTACGTACGCCCAATTCACAGTGGTATATTTCAAAAAAACCTGAAAAGTGTTTGCGAATTTTTGTATCCCAGGTACAAAAGAAAGTCATTTCTACATCGTGACTGAGGATGACAAGTGGATATACTTGAAGAATCCCAAGCGCAAAAAATCATGGGTTGACTCTGGCCAGCTGGCCACATCGACCGCAAAGTCAGATCGTTTAAGGCAGTATTCTAGTCTAGAAATATAAAAACAATCAACATTTTTTTCTGCATATTTCTGATTTTTAGGCATACATGAATATACTCTAGAAAGGACTTTTCAAAAATCCCATTATTTACCGAGTTATAGTCATACCGCATCACTAAGGTATCCCATCGAGTACGGCCATAACAATTGAGGGGCTTGGAAGGAAAGGGGTGTAAGTGACTTGATCAATTCTCTATTCATCTTTTTTTTTCGTAAATGACTCTGCTGCAAAAACATTCTTATTTGAGTTTATTATAGAAATCGATAAAAGAGGTTCTAACCTATTGTCCAAATTGTCAAATACAGCTTGGAATATGTTTGCAGCTAAGCTATGACGATGAAGAGGAAATCAAGCATGTAACTTACACCTCGTTCATTTTGAGCCCCTCATTTATCTACTATCTAACTAGTTTTTTCAAACTGGCGTACACGATATCTCAAGTTCTACTGAACCTATCTATGTCGAATTTATATGAATACAATCTGTATGCATCTCTCTATCGTATGAACCTATAAAACATTTTTTTTTAAATTTTACTATTTTTAAAAAATCGGTAAACGTAAGAAAGCACGTTAAAAACGGCATTTTTCTCTTCAAACAGCCGCCATTTTCCCAAAAAACATGTTTTTGGCTTGTCCCGAGGTTCATACGATAGCGACATCTTTACTGAGTCAGAATCTGTCCGATTTTTTTGTTTCAGATACATAGAGGGCTGGAATCGTGTACGCCATGGCACAATTTTTTTTTAACCCTCTCACTTTATCAGCTCGTAACTATCCTAATTACGAATGTTTTTTCTCCGTTTAGTTTTTGTTTTATTGTTAAAAGATAGACAAACAATTAATGATATAATAGATAGCAAAAGAAATCCTTTAATTTATTATTTTCGCAGCTCTATAAAACGTCCAAAATTCATGCCTCTACACTAGAATACCACCCTCAACAGCAGTCTATGTTGTGTGTTTTTTGGTTTCAGCGAGGTGTAATCTTGTTCGACACCTTGAAAACCGATTAAACAGTTGTTAGTGAACGTTACCGAAATTAGTCAGTAATTAGTCGTTAGATGGTGCGTATCAGATACCGAGATACCGAAGTAGAACGAGATAAGTAGAACGAGATAAGTGGAACGAGAGACGAGAGGCCTTTTTTTATCTGTATTATAGTGACTTTGGAAAGAAAAGGTAATTTTCTTTTATAATTTTTACTTTCAACCCAATGATAATTTTAATTGGACTAACAACACCTAATACTATATGTAGAGCAATCACTTTTTCTAATATTTCTTCACCTTTCCCATTTTTCTCGCCGTATAAACTTTGAAAACGTGAAAATGAACAAAAAAAACAGACAGCTTAAACCAAACGACCCGTTCTCGAGCGGGAACACACCTTGGTTTTTATTTATAAAAATTGAAAAATATCGTTTCATATATCAAGTCATTTTTCACACAACACTTGTGCTGAATTTTTCACAATACACGATCGGTCATTGATGATATGAAATTTCACGAAGCAACCAACATTAAAGCTCCAAATTTAAATTTTATTTGCAAGAATTAATCGTATCACTCACCTTACTTGCAACATAAAAATGCTCCTGACTTTCATGTATTTGCAATGCCGATTTCCTCCAGGCAGCTTGGTTTTGATGTCTCTGTTAGGGAACACATTTCGGTAGGAGCAAAAGTTTCCCCTACTTTCATGTCTTTGAAATGTCCATTTCCCCCAGGCAGCTTGGTTTTGATGTCTCTGTTAGGGACCCGCCGTACGTGTCGTCAATTTCGACCAATCTGAAGTGGGTATTTCCGTTAGGATAGGGGTTGAGATTCAATTGTTCGATAGTTAGTTTCATGACATATATTATTTTCTTGAATATAAAAAATGTTATGGAGTGTCAGAAAGAAAATGTAATGGCTGAGCGAGGCGTTTGAAATTGGACAATTTTCACGATGTGCTCGATTTTCGATTTTCAATTTGTACCTCAATATGTTCCCGAAAGACGTAATCCTACGTCAAAATCCGGTTTCATTTGCATACACCTGGTAGTTTGATATTTATAGTATTTGTAGAAGCTCAATATGGATAGTAAAGTGCGTTTCCTGAGTTGGTTTTTAGATCAATCCTACATGAGCTGAAGCGACTTGAACGCCATATTCAAGTACACTACGGACGAGACAGCAATATAATGCCTTCAATGCGTATACATCACAGAACTCAGATGGGTGGCGTCGTATGAAACCGAGAATTGCGAAAGACTCTGCAGTGGTTGCAGTGATGTGTTCATTGAAAGTTAGTTTGCAGTCCATTGTTACCCCTGAATCTTTTATCGATGAGACAAGGTCCATTCTACTGCTGTTCACTTCGTAGTTGAAATTGACGATGGCTAAGATCGTTTACAAAAAGAATGAAAATCAGCGGTCCGAGGTGACTACCTTGTGGTACGCCAGATGGTGTAGCGAAGCAGCTCGACTTTTAAGACCTCTGTTTCACGAAAGCCGATTTACCTTGCAGATATGAACGCAACCACATGATTAGCCAACTTGGGAATCCTAGTTTGTCAAGCTTTGTCAGTGCTAAATCATGAGGCACCTTGTCGAATGCTTTACTGAAATCCACGTAAATGCTATCAACTTAGCGGCGCTTATCCAATCTAGAGTTGAGCAGGCTCGTGTAGACCATTAAGTTTGTGACATTGGTGCGGGTTTTCACAAAGCCATGCTGATACTGTGATACCATGGACTAGCGGAGTAAGCGGAGTTGAAGCGTAATCGAGTGGACTTCTTTCGACGTTTTGTGACGTGGATCGATTACCATAATCCTGAGTCCAATAGGCAGTCTACAGAGTACACCCAAAGTTAATTTTTAGCACATGTTCTGGCATCCCGATTTATTACATTAAATGAGCTGAAAGATAACATAAAATGTTCTACTCCCCAATACATGTATATCATTTGTATAAAATATATATGCTAGAGCCAATATGAGCGAGAGAAACAGGAGACACATTTAAATGAAAGCATATGAAAGCTTTCCGTATAGTTTGCCAAATACACGGCCCAGACAGAGAAAGATATATTCTCGTTCATGTTCTTCTTTATCGTCTTAGAAAACACCATCCAACTTCTTTTTATGATGAGGATTCACTTTGGATTCCAGCCGGCCTTGGTTCGATCCCCATTGACGTCGCATGAACTTTTTTTTTGTCCAATCCCAAATGAAAAGAGAAAAGAAAACAGAAAGAGATGTCTGCACGCTACATACAAACCATTTTTAAGCTTTCAAAATAGCTCATTATTTGTGCATTTGACTCTCATGAACAGGAAATGGCATCTTTTCTGCCAAAGATGACATGTTTTCTGCCAACGCTAGTTTGGGTGTAGTACTGAGGCATATTTCGAAGACTTAGACGTTTCGTACTACAGAAAGGGAATCGAAATGTTGGAAACTCGCTATTCCAAGTGTATTGCCCGGGACTTTTCAATACATGTGCAATCGAACATAAGGGGCAGCTGGGTTGAAGCTATGCCCATTAAATAATATTCGTTTCATTCTTAGACAATATATGGACTAGTTGAAATGTGTCCGGAAGGGATTCCACCGGTAACCAAATAAACGGAATCAGCCCCGTGTGGCAATCTCAACGATGCGCATGCAGTAGGAATGTTTTTTAGACAAATCATCTGGTCTGAACGAGAGGAATGGACCCGTATCCACCCCCACGATATAAGTGTTGAGCACATTCGCGGCTAACAACTCGGCCAAGAGCCTGTCACACAGCACGTCTTTTGCTAGACTCAAAACAAGGAAGTTGTTACCTTCCTATTATAAAAACGGTAAAATCCTTATAAATAATTTAACATCTAGGACCACTGCTCCAAAAAAAACTGAGAGTAGAAAAAAATTAAAAACAGGAACACCTAACACGAACACTAAACGATACAGGTGAGAATTTTAATAGCGATAGAGGGGTTTTGTTTGCCTTTATGTTATACGGCCACCGAAGGACAGAAGCGTATACCTATACCGGCAACCGATAAAACAGTAATAAAATGAAATTAAGCTTCCCAGTTTAATCACGTACGGCGCTGCGGGTAATGCGCTGAGTGTTCGAATTTATTTCTTGTCGCGCGCCGAACCTTCTGCTTTCCGATGGAGCAAACGGAACTCGGTTGAACGACAAAAGCAACCAGGAAATTTAGCTCAAGTGTTTGGAGAAAATTGAGGTCCCATACCCAATCAACTGTGAATGGACAAAGATATGGTTAATAAAGAAAATAAAATGACATAAATTTTGATCATTTTAAGTCATAAATCGTCATGAACATTAATTAGCGGAACTATAACTCTTTGGAATACATGAACAAGTCTTAAACACATAACCGCATTTTGGTTCGTTGTTTATGCGGAATATGAAAAAAGGTTTTAACTTGTCGAGCGCAAAAGTCCTAATAATTTTTCTATACTCAACCACCATCCTGCTCCATGAGCAAATTAGAACCGCCAATGTTTTCCGTCGTAGTTCTATAGTCTACTTGGAACTTCACTTAATTACCGCTGGAGCGGATAGTTCCAATTTAGTTCTATAATCACAATGATCTTGAAATTGATTTGTCAATACACATCAGAACTCAAGTTCAATATAGAAATTCCGGCTCATACTGCAGATTAAGCTATTCATTCCAGTAGAAGAGGCGTTAATGAGCCAAATTCGCGTCATGCTGGCAAGCTGAAAATTTTTCCGAGATTGGTACTTCCTCAGGCGTGCAAAAGGAGATTTTCTAGGTTTTCCATGACCAACTATCAACTAACTGATTATAACATATTCACTAAAGCAACATTATAACATCATTCAACAATATAATTTTACTGCGGAATATCATAATATGGTCGCCCACACAACAACAAAAACATCGCAAAAATTCAGCGCAAAGTACACTTTAATGTATGCATCGAAACAGTAAAATGCTCGCGGCGGAAAGTTCCATTGGAAAAGAGCAAAAATCGAAACCGTAAAAATGCCTGCTCACTCACAGGAACATTATTTTCGTGAGCCACTTCACCATTGCTATTGTTATTAAAAATGGAAACGTTGCTTTTTTATTTAACTCTGCCCGTTTATTATTATTGTTTCTTGTTTATATATATTTCGATTGCACCGTGATGTTTTTCAGCTCATAGAATCTTTATTATTTTTATAGCATACACAAAGGCAAACAGCACCGTCCGGTATCAACTGGTAGTGGGCTGCATATTGCGGGAGTTGTTGCAGCAGTGCTTGACTTCGATTCGCACCAATGTGGCCGTGATGCGGAAGCCCTGTTATTATTGTTTCGGTCAGACTAGGACAAGTGGCCTATAGCCTTTGCGGCCTGCGGTTGTGGCAAAGCTGACTTGCCAATTCCCGTTCCGTGTGGAATTATACCAGATTTTCAGACCCGGGCTTTTTTATTTATTTATTTTTCTCCAATTTTCGTCGCATGATCACGTGTACAGGAAGTCGCAGCTGACACCGACGTTAAATAAAACATATTCCCTGTGATAGCATCCTTCCAACGGTGTGCAGGAGAGAGGACCCGGACCGCACGATGCATTCGCACGTGAGAAAGAACAATCGAGCAGCACAAAGGCGATACCCTTTGTAGTTATTCGAATTGATGCAGTCAAGTTTTATTTGACCACCTAACGAAAAGGCAAATAAGAAATTGAAAGTACCTTCAACGAGAGTAGGGCTTTGGTAATTTATTCCGGTATTTTCGACTCTCTGTGATGGCATAAGAGAATCAGTAATACCACATTGAGTGTAGATCAGCATCAACAATTAGCATTCGCTGCAGAAAAATCACTAGTTTTCAATCAAATGGTGTCGAGGTCTAACAAATTTGTACGTTTTCCAAGATAAATGTGACGATATGAATTGATGTTATGATATGAAGATTTGAAGATATGAAAAGATGTTCTCATCACACGTACACTCGCGTATAAACACTCATTTTATTGATATCGCCACATTCACGAATTTGTTTATTCGACCAGGATCTCCATCGTGAACAAGCATAAACTCAAAATGTAGTTTATTGTGGCTCAAACAGATACTTATTACTCGCATAATTTGATTCACGAGCGAAGCAGCAGTAAAATTAAAGTTCGCTCTCCAAATTCAACTCGCAATCATAGGTAAATTGCGGAGCAGAGTTATCATTTTACTTATTTGTCTCATTTTGCAAGCCTCGTGCCAAATCCGTGCCGTACAAAATATTATCGGAAAAACCAATCAAAGAATTTACTTCTTCATCAGACCCGAAATTCTAGTCAGCCAAATCGTGTTTCAATAATCCAAACAAACTATTATTGAAAGAAACAATATCTGGAGGGTACAGCGAACGGTAAACGTTTCCCAATGTGTTCGAGCATTGTCATGAAGCAAAACTACCGGTCTTTTGTCTCTCAGTGCTAATCCAAATAACATACAATTATTTCAGTCGATTCTAGCAGCTCATAATGTCATTGGGTGTACATTCTGACAATTATATATCAGGAATTTGTGTTTTTTAAAACTCCTATACTCGCGTATAGGTTTGTGAGACCGAGAAATCAATAATTTGTTCATTTCTCAGAAAATTTCAACACATCGGCTTTGCGATTCTCTCTAGCTTCGTTATTCGTCGTTCGTCATTGTTTAGCGTATCGCATGTTTTTTGGACAAGTGACTTTTTTCCTATCTTAGAATATTGTTCAATGAAATGTATGAATTAATGTCAGTGGAGTGAAACAATTGCACTTGTGGAAGAATTGTAAACTGTAAACTATAAACTAACCGGTGGCTTATGGTTATTTATTACAGTTATAGTTTCGAGGAAATTTTGTTCTAATATAGGAGCTGATATTGACGAGAAAACCAATCACAGGAAGTTCCTAGAAACCCTTTTATATCATTAGAAATATGAAAACTTGAAATTCCAGAACCTTTATAATCTGGTAACTATCTAGAAGGTTGTTATAAGTTCTACTCTTCCAGAAAAGACCTAAAAACACGCTACAATTGTATTAAATGTAAAAAATATGTTTGTCTCGAACATGCAGTCTAAATCGATAAATACATTCTTATGTTATTTCATAGCTCTAGCATAATATTTTTGAGGAGAATTCAGCCTCCTCAAAAATATTAATTGAAAGCAAGCAACTGAGTATAAATCATGAAAGTATAAAGAGCTATGAAATAACATAAGAATGTATTTATCGATTTAGACTGCATGTTCGAGACAAACATATTTTTTACATTTAATACAATTGTAGCGTGTTTTTAGGTCTTTACTGGAAAAGTAGAACTTATAACAACCTTCTAGATATATGACTATTAAAACTGAATTAAGATGAACAAAACATATTTTCTGGAGATTTTCATTTAATTATACCCTCTTCTTCAAATAAATACCAATAAAGCCTAAGAAATAAAGGGCGAACACGAAATTATTGCGACACCGAAAATGTCATGCCAATTTTCTTATAATGTTTAGAATCAAACCAAAATTTTAGGGTAGTTTTATACATATACTTACTTCAAAAATCAAAAGAAAAGTTAATCGATGGAGCCTTGAGTGTAAAATTGAACGCATTTTCGCTTGATGCCCTCCATCAAAGTCTTTACAGTGTCATCCGGTACCAGTTTCTCGGTTTTTTTCCATTTTCTTAACATGTCCTTCTCTTCATTGACTGTCTTATTGCTCTTCCGAAGTTCCCGCTTCATTATTGCCCAGTACTGCTCCACCGAAGGCAGCTCCGGACAGTTTTGCGGGTTCATGTCCTTTGGAACAAAATGGATAGAATTGGTCTCATTCCACTCCAGGACACTTTTAAAATAGTGGCATGATGCCAAATCTGGCCAAAATAGCGGAGCTTCGTCGTGCTGCTGCAAGAACGGCAATAGGCGCTTCTCGAGGCACTCAGATTTGTAGATCTCGCCATTTACTGTGCCCTTTGTCACGAAAGGCTCACTCCTCAGTCCGCAAGAGCAGACGGCCTGCCAAACGAGATATTTGGAGGCTAACTTCGACATTTTCTTCTTCTTAAATTTGTCGTCCACATCGAACTTGCTCTTGCTGGTGAAAAACTCCAACCCCGGAATTTGCTTAAAATCGGCTTTTATATACGTTTCGTCGTCCATTACACAGCAGCCATATTTTGTCAGCATCTTCTCGTAGAGCTTCCGTGCCCGAGTTTTAGCCGTCGATTGTTGCCGCTAATCGTGATTTGGGAAGTTCTGTACCTTGTATGTATGTAGTCCAGCTCTCTTCTTTGCATTCTGGACGTAGCTCTGCGACATGCCGATCTTTTTAGCCAAATCACGGCTTGAGACGTTGGGATTTGCTTTAATCATCCGCTTCACCTTTCCCTCCGTCTTTTTCTTCTCCGGTCCCGGTTTTTTTTCCAGCTCCTTTGCCGTGGTCCAACGTCAACCGCTCCTGGAACCGATTCAACACTCTGGAGACGGTTGAATGGTGAATTTTCAACATTTTTCCCAACTGCCGGTGCGACAGGTCAGGAAATTCCAGGTGTTTGGAAAGAATTTGTTCTCTCGACTCGCGTTGGTTCACCTCCATTTTCGTTGAATCGAAAAACACGACTTCGAGATTGACAGCATGTAGACAATACACATCAATGAGAAAGTGTGCAAAATTTGATTGATTTTTACCCAATGGTAAAAAAGTTATGCCCTGTTGAATGTGTCGCAATAATTTCGTGTTCGCCCTTTATACAATAGCAATACTACAGAGAAGTTCAACTTTCGGTCTGTGACTCCGTGCGCGAGTATACGTGTTATGATTTTGCACGCGAGTACAGGAGGATTAAAGAAAATGCTTTATTCATCATCTCGACTTATATTATCGCCTTCAAAATAGGCCCCATTTGAAGCAATACACGTTTTCCAACGAACAGTCCAGTCATCGAAGCACTTTTTATTACTGTATTCTGGAATTGCACTTCATTTTGAAAAGTATTACAAAATGTATTTTGTGAAAAAAAATGTGAAAATAATGAATTATTTTCACATTTTTAGGTTCCACCTGAGACTAAAACAGATCATAGTTCAATATCGCCCTATCCAATTCATCCAATTCATTAACTTCAATCGTAGCAGGCATCCTTTATACCAATGTATTTTCTCTAGTACAGGTCGGACCCGATTATATACAGACTCGATTATATAAGATTTGATTATATACAATTTTAGACGTAAATAGAAAACACTCTAGTAGCGAAGCACAAGCGACAAAAATACTACATTGCAAGGGATCAACGAAAGGACGATCATTTATTGAAGTGTTCCAAACAGAAACATAGTTCGTGGCACGTAACATATTCCTTATTGGTAGGTAGTCAAATGTGACTGGAAGCGGAACGAGTATCAAGTACGAATTTGAAGCCTGAGAAGTTGTACTTGATTGTACTAATGGGTTGGAAAACCCCTTTTCCATGCCAAAACACCCGGGCCCAGGGCTGCTGGACGTTGACGGTAAGGACACTATTGTGATGGGGGGATAGGGGCCTTCCGAATCTCTTAAACTGTTGCGTCCGGGTGGCGGCAGAAAATCGAATAAAGTGACCTGGTGAAGACCCGAAAAATGTAGAGTCTATTCAAGCGTCAGCCAAGTCTTTTGATGGCAATGCGGCGAAGAAGGCGGATGTTTTCATCTAAATTTTCCAGAAACTATGAAGCAATGATACACAAAACACGATGCTCTAACCCTCGCCAGAGGCTGTCGTCAGCAGAAAAATCCACCAGCATGAGTGCCTCCGGAAGCTACAATTCTTGCGGTTTCATTGAGGTGTGACACTGTTTTGACCGAATTTACATCTTACCACTACGTGCAGCCGGTGTTAGACCGTTACAAAGATAACGAAATAACAAAAATAACAGGATAACAAGATAACAATAACAATAATGGTGAACCGGCTTTGAAGTGGATAAAAGTATCAAAACAGCCGGTTCCATAATTGAAACAAAACGCCTCGCACAAAGGCTACCGGAGGAGTGAAAGGAATCTGCCCCATCTATAAAAAAGGCGACAAGCTGGATTGTGGGAACTATCTTGCCATCACAATCCTGAATGGTGCCTGCTTAATCCTGTCTCAGATCCAGGTCGGATTCATGCCCGGTTGCTCGACGACGGACCAGATTTTTACACTGCGGCAGATTCACCAAAAGTACCGCGAGTATCAGGTCCCTACGCACCACATCTTCGTTGACTTCAAGGCCGCATATGATACAATCGACCAATGACAGCTATGGAGGATCATGGACGAGCGCGGCTTTCCCCGAAAGCTTCTTCTTCTTCTTCTTCTTCTTCTTCTTCAATGGCACTAACGTTCCTAGAGGAACTTCGCCGTCTCAACGTAGTATTACTTGCGTCATTTTTTGTTAGTACTTAGTTGAGATTTCTATGCCAAATAACACGCCTTGAGTGCATTCTGAGTGGCAACCTCTAGAATACGCGTGATCACAGTGCAAGTCGGAGGAAATTTCTTTGACGAAAAATTCCCCCGACCAGAACGGGAATCGAACCCGAACACCCGGCATGTTAGTTATGACGCTAACCACTCGGCCACGGGAGCACTCCATCCCCGAAAGCTGTCAAGACTGATTCAGACAACGATGAACGGTGTGCGGTGCAATGTCGGAATCATTTGAGACTCTGAGGGGACTTCGACAAGTCGATAGACTCTCCTGTCTACTTTTCAGCGTGGCGCTGGAAAGTGTCATGCGGAGAGCGTGCTTCAACATGCGGGGCACGATTTTCAACAAGTCTAGTCAGTTGATCTGCATTGCCTACGACGTGGACATGCAACGATAGCGGATTTGTACATCCGACTGAAACAGGAAGCGGGATAATTGGGCTTCGGATTAATACGGCTAAGACTAAATACATGCTAGCAGGAGGGACTGATCGCAACAGAATTCTTCTTGATAGTAGTGTTGTGATCGACGGCGACGAGCTCAGGTGGTAGAGGAATTTTTCTACCTTGGCTCATTGATAACAACTGACAACAACAACAGCCGTGAAATTCGAAGACGCATAGTCGCGCCTACTACGGGCTTCGCAAATCTTTGAGGTCTAATAAACTCCGACCCCGTACGAAGTGTATCATGTCCTGGAAAGATGGTGTTCGCATCAAATCCGGAAGGAACAAGAACGAGAGGAGCTCAGCGTGCGAGGTTGTCAGACCAGGTGGGGCCGGACTTGGCAAGAATCGGCGCAGCTGGGAATTGGAGAACTGCGGCTATGAACCGAGTGCATTGGCGGAACAATGTTGTGAATCAGATCCAATCTCTTCAAGGGATGCAGCATCATTGTAAATAGATAAAAATAGATAAATCTATGTAAAAATGCCGTAATATCGAAAGGAGGTCCCACAACTCACCCATACTTATAAATCATTCATAACCCCATCATTTTCGTGAAACGAACAATACATTCACCAAAATAATTTCACTATCTATAGTTTTTAGAGAATCTTCGTCGCTCACAAACATATTTGAATTACAGAAATCAAGATTATTTACTAGAAGGTTTATATTCAGAACACAGACGATTTTCCCCAAAATAGCGTTTTTTTAATCGATACAATTGTCATATCTGATATCATACCTCCTTTCAGTATGCATGAATTGCACCATGCACCTCCATCGTTTCGTTCGATTCCATACCATTCTTTGTTTTTGAGACGCTTTAAACTTTGCCGTTCATTCGCCTCTATCGTTCGATGACATCGCAGAATTCCCTTCAAATCTATTTCGAGGTGAGGCATCTTCTCATCACAGTCCGTACGAAGGCAAACAAAATATACATTCCTGCGAGTTTCATTCACTATTATTTGATTCGACGCGCAAATGCAACTGAATTCAAACCATGTCATTACCAGCTTCCTCCTCATGCTATGCATACTTATTCTATAGTTCATAATTACCGTCGGAATGGTCCGTTATTTATGTCACCATTTCTTATCCGCATTCACACCATAGGGTAAACATTCATCGGTACAAACACTGCTCTGTCTGATAGGGTTGAATGAATGGGGGAAACCTCGAAGAATTCTCCGCTCATGCTGAAAAATATGCTCTGCATTCCAAGCATAAACAAATAGATTATTTATCCCGCTAGAGACATTTCTATTTCACAGTTGTTGACTCTGTCTGGAGCTGTGGCCCGCCAAGCGATGGGAAGCCAAAAACACAGACGGATAACTGGCCACCAAAGAAGATAAGTTGGCTCACATCCGTTAACTACTTTCTCGGAGCTGTGAAATTCATATATCGACATAAAATTAGCCGACAGCAATAAACTGTCACTTGCAATATATTTATTAACCCTAATAGCTATGTTCCGGCCCTATTCAAAGACCACAAAACTGCATCTTCGGGACTATCAATTTGTTCCTCAGACGGTCAACAGTTTTACTTCATTGCGCAATTCCCAGTTTTACTCTGCAGGCAAAGTCAAACGACCTAAAGAATATGAAAACGTGATTTTTTTTCCTTCACTGTCACAAATGCTCGCCGTGGGTGATTGTATATGGTGGATAGCGGGATTACAAGATAAAAATATCGCTCCGCTGTGCACAATGTGTGAAATACTGGGACGAAATAGGACACGGACACGGCCTGGATTTGTTTTATTATCATAGCTTATAGCGATAATCAATGGTGTAAAATTGCTTCCTTAGAGGTGACAAAATATTATCTCCGTAAAGTTGGTATAAAGTTCATCAATAATTTCTTTTGCTGGCATAAACCTTAAAACTAATACAGCTCAGTAGAAAATATTTAGTCACCGACCTCGGTGGCCAGTTGTAATGGCCATTTGGTGATATTATCGAATCACCTAACTAATTGCCACCATCGATTTTATCAATTTCAAGAGAGAAAACGTACGGCCTTGAGTTTCTTTGATGCAATGGAAATTTATGTATCACATATGGATTGTGACCCACGCCGGTAATGGAAATTTTGTAAGTTGACATATCTATCCGGCCATGAAACCGAAGTTGATGGTTTTTTTTTCCAAAATATATATTTTTATCAAGGCTCATATGGCGTTAGCCTCACGGGGCCGGGAGTTCAATACTTTGACAATTTTTCTTATTATCTATGTTAGTAATATGTAACCGGGATACTTCCTATTGGGATGCAGCTGACCCTTAATCAGCAATGCCCCCCTAGTCTATACCTCATATCTAGCGTGGTGCGTCTTTCTCGACTCGAGGAATCTAGGATAGAATGGTCACTAACCGGCGCAATCATCAGTTCATGTAGAGTTGTCATGAGCGGTACAACCTTTGGCTCTTGTTGAATGAGTGGACTGCACAACCTTTGGCCCGTGTATCTGTAAAGAGTATGTGTATGTATTGCCGCGACTAAGTAAAAGTTTATCGAGCGGATAGGAGGGATATAAAACGGGGACACAACGAAGGAAACATCATTTAAAGTTGACATCGGGGTTCCTGAGGAACAGGTATAGATGAAGCAGAAGATCAGGATCACGGCTATCTAAGATATTCCGGACGGGGATTTCCGATTGTCTGCCTTGTGCTCTCAGTGCTCTAGAGAGCTGAGAGCGAGCAGTATGGAACCGGATATACGACCAGACAACATGCTCGATGACGTGGTAGCCATCGCCACAATCACAAAGATTGTTTGCAGCGAGCCCGAGATGCGCGTTTAGGTTGTAGTGATTGGACATAAGCCGAGATATCACGCGAATGAAATCACGACCTACATTCAATCCCTTGAACCATGCACTCGTCGAGGGATAATCGTGTGTAACCAACGACCGAACTCATCTCCACTCCACATGCGCTGCCAACTTACGAGCGTGTACTGACGAGGAATGTGGAAAAAATCATTATAAGCAATTTGCCTTTCAAAAAGTGTGCCTTCTGAAGCGCCCACCTTAGCTAGCGAGTCCGCTTTCTCATTCCCCGGAATCGAACAATGAGAGGGAACCCATGCTAAGGTAATCTTGAATAATTTTTCGACCAAAACACTCAATAGTTGTCTCATTCTAGTTAGGAAATAAGATGAGCGTTTATCAACCTTCATTGAGCGGATTGCCTCTATTGAGCTGAAACTGTCTGAAAAAATAAAATAGTGGTCGATGGGCAATGTTTCAATGATTCCCAGTGCGTAGTATATCGCACCCAGTTCAGCGACATACACGGAACAAGGATCTTTGAGTTTGAAAGAGGCACTGGAATTTTCATTGAAGATGCCGAAGCCAGTGGACCCGTTTATGTATGAACCGTCAGTAAAGAACATTTTATCAGATCTAACTTTCCCATATTCTGCCGAAAATATCGGCGGAATATAATCGGAGCGTAGATGATCTGGGATTCCATGGATTTTTTGGACATGACATGGGGCATGGACAGATCAAAAATGACAGAGGAATTGCAAAAGTATGGGAAGCAAACTTGGTTGGAGATGCCTGGTGAAGGGTGCACGTCGTGGGTAAGGTACTCATGGTATAAAGACATAAAACTTGACTGAGGAATCAGTTGGAGTAGATTTTCGAAGTTATCAATCACCAATGGATTCATGATCTTGCAACGGATGTAGGATAATTCTGTGAACCGAAGAGTAAGCGGGGGTACTCCTGCCAAAACTTCGAGACTCATCGTATGTGTCGAATGCAAACACCCCATGGCTATACGCAGGCAACGATATTGTATTCTCTCCAGCTTGAGAATATGAATCCTGGCAGCTGATCGGAAGCAAAAACTGCCATATTCTAACACTGATAATATCGTTGTTTTGTATAACTGAATGAGGTCTCCTGGATGGGCACCCCTCCATGTTCCGGTTATTGTTTGGAGAAAATTGATTCTTTGCTGGCATTTCTGTTTCAAATACGCAATGTGTATTCCCCAGGTATATTTAGAGTCAAAATATACTCCAAGGTATTTGAAAAACATCGAGTGCTTGATCGTTTTTCCGGATAGGTGAAGCTGGAATTGGGCGGGATCGTGCTTCCTAGAAAAAACGACCATTTCAGTTTTCTCCGTAGAGAATTCGATACCCAGCTTGAGGGCCCACGTGAACAGATTGTTCAGGGTATCTTGCAACGACTTTTGCAGAACGACGGGATTAGTACCCGTGATGGAAATAACTCCATCGTCTGCAAGTTGTCTCAGCGTGCAGTCTCTAGTTAGACAATCATCTATATCATTGACGTAAAAACTGTATAAGAGGGGGCTTAGGCAGGAACCTTGTGGTAGGCCCATAAAACTGTATCGAGAAGATTTCCAGCTGCCATGATTGAAAAAGTCACAGGAGGGTTGTGTCCGAGACACGACCGCATAGTTCACGTAGGATTCCGTTAGGCTATCTGTTGCATGCTGATTTTGGATATGTTTGCAGAATAACATTGTTGAACTCTTCGATAATGATTTGGTGGCCCTGGAAAGAGCGGTTTTGTTTGGTTGTTAGATATTGTTTGTTCTCTCCACCAGTGTACACAACAGAGTGATGATGTTAGAATTATCAATTTTTCTCACCAGAAAAAAAAGAGTTACTTTATTATAGAGAAAATTCATTTTAAATAGAAAAGGTAAGATTTCTTAGTGATTATTGAATCCATTTTCATTTTTGCTTTAAACCCAACGGAAAACGCACCAGATACGATATGTAGAGCATATGGGAAATCATATTCCTTCATTTTCACAATTTTATCGTCGTACGAGCTTTCCTTGGGAGAAAAAGAATCGTTTCATATTTCAAGTCAATGCATGACCGGTCATTGATAGGAAATTTCACTAAGTAACCAATATAAAAGTTCCAAATTTAAATTTTATTTATATTCTATCAAACATAAGTTCTTTTCAGTTAATTGAAACATCATTCTTCAATATTCTTATTGGAACGAAAATAAAAAAAATAAACTCGTTCATCGCTCCCAACATATTCGCCAGCACGTGTGCAATCAGCAATATCCACGCTAGTTATACTGAGCACTATCCATTTGTGCGCGCCGTTTGTTAAACTATCGACCACCAGGGTATTTACATGCTGATTTCTCCTAGATATCTTGAATTTGAATCTCTGTTAGGGAATACATTTGGAAGGAACAATAGTTCTCCCTATATTCATGTATTTGCAATGTCGATTTTCCCAAGACAGCTTGGTTTTGATGTCTCTGTTAGGGACCCGCCGCATGTGTCGTCAATTTTGACCAATCAGAAGTAGGTATTTCCGTTAGGATAGGGGTGAGATTTTTCAATTGTTCAATAGTTAGATTCATGACATACATTATTTTCTTCAATATAAAAAATTGTTATGGAGTGCCGAAATCGATTGACGCAAAAATATCATCAATCCATCATGAAATGACTGAGCAATGAGCGTTTGAAATTGGACAATTTTCACGATGTGCTCGATTTTCGATTTTCAATTTGTACCCCAATATGTTCCCGAAAGACGTAATCCTACGTCAAAACATGTGCTTTTCTGACAGGAAATTGTACAGGAAATTATTCAGAATTGGTAAAAGTCCACGATTATGAAGTTTCTCTGAGAGAATTTCCATGGAAACTGAATCAAATGCCCCTTTGATATCGAGGAAAACGGAAGCCATTTGTTCTTTGCGAGCAAATGCGATTTGGATTTCAGAAGATAGCAGCGCCAGACAATCGTTCGTCCCTTTACCTCGGCGGAAGCCAAACTGCGTATTTGACAGCAAATTGTTTGCTTCAACCCACTTGTCCAAACGAAGTAGAATCATTTTCTCTAACAATTTACGAATACAGGATAACATTTCAATCGGCCTATACGAGTTGTGATCGCAAGCCGGCTTGTTGGGTTTTCGTATGGCTATCACTCCCACTTGCCTCCAGTCATGTGGGACAATATTCAGCTCCAGAAACTTGTTGAACAAGTTCAGCAAACGCTGTTTCGCCAAGTCGGGAAGATTCTTCAACAAGTTGAATTTAATCTTGTCCGACCCAGGAGCTGAATTGTTACATGAGAGGAGGGCAATTGAGAATTCTACCATCGAAAAATTCTCATAGTCGCATTGGAGCGGAATGTCGCGTACGACGCTTTGTGCAGGAACGGAATCGGGACAAACCTTTCTTGCAAATTTGAAAATCCAATGGTCAGAGTATTCCTCACTTTCATTTGTATGGTTCCAGCCACGCATTCTCCTAGCCGTATTCCAAAGAGTGCTCATAGCGGTCTCCCTTGACAAACCATTGACGAACATTCGCCAATATCCACGCTTTTTTGCTTTAATCAGACCTTTTAGTTTGGCTTCTAGAGCTTGGTACTTTCGAAACCATTCCACTAGTCCAGTTTTCCGGAATTTTTTGAAAGCGGATGATTTTTCAAGGTAGACCTTTGAACACTCCTTGTCCCACCAATGTGATGGAGGACGACGTCGGAAAGTGGTAGCAGGAACACGTTTCTTTTGAGCTTGAAGTGCGCTTTCGTAAATCAAACTCGATATAAAATTATACTCTTCGAGTGGAGGAAGTTCATGCATTAAAACAAGTGCTTCAGATATTATTTCTGCAAATTTTCTCCAGTCAATATTTTTCGTGAGGTCATACGCAATATCGACTGACTCACGAGAACCTGATTCATTGGCGATCGATAAAATTATTGGCAGGTGGTCACTACCGTGGGGATCTTGGATTACCTTCCAAGTTGATGGTTGTCCTGGATATCCCAATATATTTGGGGCTTGGAATTCACAAAATAAAACTACTTAAATTCGTCAGTCACTATCCGATGGAGAAATAGAAAATCCATTCTGACTGCAACTTGTACTTTCCATGCACGAAAGTCTACATATGCCGAGTTTTTTAAACATACGTTGCAGATGTTTGTTTGTTTTGAATTGAAGTCCTTTGCTAAATGTCAAAACAAGGTAATATTGCTAATAATGCATCATCTAATGTTGACAGTTAGAGCTATTTACTGGCAAATTCTATTTGGTTGAGTTCTGACTATGTTATAATCTACAACATTCTGCCATTATAAGAATTATCTCACGATTTTACCACATCATCAACAGTTTTTTTTTTTTTTCAAATAAAGTGTCCAAACAGTTTGTCGATTAAGATTTGACTGTTTTGAGAGAGATCTTATTTTTACCAACTGTGATTCGCTGTGGCACCTCCGAGACAAAAGTAAACCTACCATCCGACTTTCTCTCATTTCCTTCTGCAGGATCGGAAATGCACACGCCCCACACTTCGCCCCGCTTTACCATGCACACACTAAGATATCTCTTTTGGCTCACGAGCAGAGCGCTGGTTATACCAATTTTCATTTCCGTTATAGAACAAACAAATCCATTAAGATCTAGGGCTATATTTTGCATCCAGGGTTTTTCCTTCCTTTTGTTTCTACATGCATCTTCTGCCGGCTCGCATCATGGATCACACCAATGGAAATAAATTGAACTTTTATTTCCTTCAAAAAGAAGGGATGAAAAAGTACATGTTTTAAAAGCACTCATATTGTGCATTAAAAGCTCACGGGAAAAGCAAAGAATTGGTTTGGGATTCATTGAATCAATTCGCTCTTATCTATAACAAATAACAGACGCAATGACGAATTGAACTGTGGCATATTGAAGAAGGTTATTAGAAGCATATTTAGATGGTTTTAGTGAAAGATTAAAAATTGTCTTTGTTATATATTCTTGTCAGTCAATGTACTTGGACGACCCCGAAGTCGGCCATTCGTGTTGAAAAGCAATTGATCTGCTTTATGAACTGTGTGAATGAATCTATCCATTATTGACCTCATCGTGGGTTTGGGAAAATCACCGATTAATGAAATTTAGTGAGACTCCGTAAAACGATTAACACACGATTCCACAGAATTTTTTTTATTATTATTATTTATTCACATTCATTCGTCAACAGGCTCGGAGCCCCAATGGTAGAATTAATACCTAGATTTTTCTTAAATATTCTAACATAATAATTTTTGCCTAAAAAAATTTAATTAAAAATTTACGCTTAATACATTCACGTGACAAATTAAAATCGAACACAGAAGCTACACGGTTAAATATTCGTAGCAGTCCAGTAATAGCGCCATAAACACCGTAGTTCCTTCTTCGGATAAGAAGCCAGAGAAAAGCAAAATTCCGAAGTTGTCTTGGTTGAGCCAGAATATTCGTCCTTTGCAGAATTGCAGGGCAGTCGGTTCTTGATGTTAATGCATCTGCAATCACCATGACTCGGGCAGTGTTCCTACGTGTTTCCAGAGTGTCTATGTTAATGAGCTGGCAGCGGCTTTCATAGCTGGGTAGACGATACGGATTTCGCCACGGCAGTAGGCGCAGAGCGATAATCGAAGGCGATAGGATTCCGTTTACCTTGTGAATGACACGGCAGAGCATTTACTGGGATTCAACACCATTCTATTGACCTTACACCAAACTGCGAAGGAATCTAGTTGTCTTTGCAAATACATGGCGTCCAGAGGCGAATGCCACATTAGGCAAAGTCTCTTTAAATAAAAAAAAAAAAAAAAGCTCACCGGGATTCGCCACTCCGACATCAAGACGGAGCTGCGAGACAAGTTCTTGAATCGAGTGAACTGTGTCCTGAGGACTTTCCTCAACGAGGGGAACAAGGTACGCGCGATCAACACATTCGCGGTTCCCCTGCTGACCTTCAGTTTTGGTGTAGTCAAATGGAGCAAAACTGACCTAGAGGACCTTGAGAGGAGGATGAGGAAAGCATTTAAAGAGGCCGGAATGCACCATCCTCAATCGGCACTGGAGAGAGTTTCACTGCCACGCAAAGAAGGGGGCTTTGGAATAGTCGACATATCTGCACTGTGTGTTGCCCAGGTACGACAACTGCGCGAGTACTTCGCAGAACGCGCCAACCAAAACGCGCTATACCGGGCTGTCTGCGCCGCCGACAGAGGATACAGCGCTCTGCACTTGGCGCAAGCGGAGTACCAACTCAACTGCAATCTGCAGACAGTGGAGGAGAAGATTGCAGCTTGGAAGCAGAAGGCAGTGCATGGTGCCCACCCCCATCAACTGGACCGGCCACACGTCGACAAGGCCGCATCTAATCTGTGGCTAACGCGTGGTGAACTCTCTTCAGTAGTAGAAGCCGACATGATAGCCATCCAGGACAGGATAATGCCGACGAGAAACTGCAGGCGGTACGTCTGGCATCAAGACGTTGATGACATTTGCCGGATGTGCCATCAAACAGGTGAAAACATAGAGCACATTATGGGAGGCTGTCCCGTTTTGGCCAACGCAGCCTACACCGAGCGCCACAACAACGTGGCCCGTATTGTTCATCGACAACTGGCGCTCCAATGTGCTCTACTGGAAGACAACGTACCAAACTACCGGTACATGCCTGCACCTGTCCTGGAAAATGACCGTTTCAAGCTGTACTGGGATCGCACTGTTCTGACCGACCTCTCGATCCACCACAACCGCCCAGATATAATGGTTTACGACAAGAGCGACCGCAAAGTCACCATCATCGATGTCGCTATTCCACTGAACCAGAATCTGGAGGAGACCCACGGTCGCAAAATCTGCAAGTACCGACCATTGGCCGTGGAGCTCAAGGAACTGTGGGGACTAAGGGAGGTCCCAAGAATTGTTCCAGTCGTTCTCTCTGGAACTGGAATTGTCCCGAAGACACTTCTGGAAGCGCTAAAGGTGTTGAATATGGAGAAGGAATTGGCCGGCATCCAAAAGTCGGTCACCCTTAGCACCTGCGCGATTGTCCGACAATTTCTCGGTCAGGACTGAAACAGCACGAGCATGCAGATACGTGCATTCCGCAGAGCCTAATCCCCCTTTGGCATTCAGAAGCCCGGGGGCAGGTGAAAATTCTGGCTAGGTTCGCCTAGTTAAGAAGTGAGATAAGTCTGCTAAAAAAAAAATACATGGCGTCGTCAATAGACCTTATGTAGCAGAATATTTTCATATCATCCACGTTTATTAATCGAATGATGATTGCAGTCGTTGAGGTGGCATAAAAATATAAGTGGACCGAAATGGCTACCCGGTGGTATTCCTGAACGCGATGCGAAGTATGAGGACAGTATATATATTTTGTTGAATTGTTTGATATTTTTTACTGAAAATTAATAAAGAACGAATTCCTACATTTTATTCTTCGACAAAAATTTCGTAGGTCTTATAGTTTTTGAGGGACTTTTTCAAAAAAAAATTTCTCAAAAAAGTTGTATGTTCTCGATGTATGATCGGTTTTATATAATGAGAAAAAATCTTTTAAAAAAAATGCTCGTAATCCAAATTGGACATATGATAATTAAAATTGGGATTTTGGGCAGTTTCCATCATAAGAACCAAGTTTTAAAAAAATCGAAGAGGGCCGGGTCAGCATAGCATAGGTGAGCCTAATCGACTATCACGTTCGTCAGCCCGTCTCCCAAACTTAGGCGGCGGGCAGGATTGTCAACTATAATTTTCAAAAATCAGGAAAAATGAAAATAAAAATCAGGAAGAAATCAGGATAGGTTGTCCACTATTTATTTATTTATTGAATTCACAAATACAACAGGCTACACATGCCCTAATGTATGATATAAAAAACTAAAACTAAAACTATTTTTCACTAAGCCTACTAAAACTAATACATAAGAAATTTCACATTATGTGAGAGCAATAACACGAACGTGAAAGATGACAGTCAAAACAGGAGCTACAACGGTTAAACACACGGCACATACTAGTCACAGGTTCATGGTATCCGTAATTTGTTCGTGTTGAGGAGATGTAGAGAAAATGACGAGAACGCAAGTTACGACGATTAACATTAAAGTTGATTAACCGGAGGAGCCCAGGACAGTCGATGTTAGCGGTAATTAAGTCCGAAGTAAATGGGGCCTTGGCAACGTTTCTCCGTGAAACTAATGAGTCAAGCCCTATTAGTTTGCATCGATCCTCGTAGCTAGGGAGATTTATTGGATCATTCCATGGTAAATTGCGTAGTGCGAATCGGATGAATTTCCACTGGATCGACTCAATTCGATGAACACTATTTTGGTAGTACGGCGACCACACCACACAAGCATACTCTAGAATCGAGCGAACCGACTAGCTATAAAGAGTCTTGATACAGTGCACGTCCTTGAATCGCTTTGTGACGCGGAACATAAATCCAAGTGTTCTGGGTGCTTTAGCGATGATATAGGATACGTGGTCGCGAAAAGAGAGTTTCGAATCCAGCATAACGCCGAGGTCCTTAATGGTACTGACACGATCCAATTTAACACCATGCAGTTTATATTCGAAGATTATCGACGAAAGCTTGCGTGAGAACGATATTACCGAACACTTTGATGGATTCAAAAGCATCCTGTTGGTTGAACACCATTCGGCGAAGATGTTGAGTTGCTGTTGTAAAATCTCAGCATCTCCGATGCAGTTCACTGGGAGGAACAATTTGAAGTCATCTGCATACGAGAGTTTGAGACACTTCAAATTGGAATTTATATCGTTGAGATACGGTAAAAACAGGTAAGGACCAAGGTGACTGCCCTGAGGAACACCAGATGTTACTCGAAAAGGAGTGGATATTGTGTCGCCTATTTTCACTGACATAACGCGGTCAGTGAGTTAGGAGTGAAGCCATGTCAAAAGTGGATCGTTGAAACCAAGACATTGAAGCATAACCTGTCGGGACATCTCTCAGCAGGAGCCGGTCGACAAACGCCTATAGTGTTCCCGCCGCATCCTGGAATCCATCAGAATCCCCTCCCGCAGCACTTCACGAGCCTGCCTCCACCACAGCAGACGCCGCAACAAGCACACACATCCACCGAAGTCACCTACGCCCAGCTCATACAGCAGCTCATGAGACAACAACAGGAATTTATGCAGCATCAACATCATCTTCTTCAGCAGACTATCTCCAAAATTAAGGTACAGGTACCGCCAAATCCTGAAACCATTCTTGATTCGTTAGCGAACAACATAAAAGAATTTCGCTACGAGCCGGAAAGCAACATAATCTTTTCGGCATGGTACGCTAGATACGAAGATCTTTTCGAGAAAGATGCTGCCCGTCTCGACGACTTGGCAAAAGTTCGCCTGCTCATGCGCAAATTAGGAGCAGCGGAACACGAACGCTATATAAGCTTCATCCTACCTAAGCTGCCTAAACAGTTCCAGTTCAGCGAAACCGTGAGCAAATTAAAATCACTCTTCAGTACTGCTGAATCTGTCATTAGCAAGCGCTATCGTTGCTTACAAATAACAAAGCATTCCATTGAGGATTACAAAAATAGAGGAACGTAACGACGTCACCTTGGAACAGCTGTCTGCGGACTGTCAGCGATTGTTGTCACTGAAGCGGGACACAGCAATGATAGAAACGTCAACACCGAGTGTACAGTTTGTGAAGCAGAGCAACAGAAATCAACAGAAGCGCAATTTCGGACGAGGCAAACAGCAGCGAAACAAAAACATTCCAGCTTCACCTTGCTGGTTTTGCGGCGAAATACACTATACACGAGACTGCAGTTACAGATCGCACAAGTGCAACGATTGGGGAAACATTGGTCATCGTGAAGGCTATTGTTCCAGTTTGCGGAAAACAACGAAAGCAGCTCCGACTAACCGCAAATTTCGACGATCATCGTACACGACGAAAACAGTAAGTCTCCTTGTGAATGCAGTAAACAAAAAGCGTCGTTTTGTTCAAGCTCAAATCAACGGAGTGGACGTCCGTCTTCAATTGGACACGGGGTCTGATATCAGCGTAATTTCGAAGCGAATGTGGGAGAAAATTGGCAGACCACCAACAATGCTAGCAACAGAAAAAGCAGCCACAGCGTCCGGTGATGCGCTCAAGCTTCTCTTCAAGTTCATTTGTACAATTTCTATCAACGGTGAGCATCGTGAATCGCAAATCTACGTGGTGGACAAATCCCTTCATCTGCTAGGTATCGATATACTCGATGCCTTCGGGTTGTGGTCAGTGCCCATCAGCAATTATTGCAATCATATCGTCAGTCCTGCCACAACCGTAGAGTCACTCAAGGTGGAATATCCAGCAGTATTTCGAAGCGAGCTAGGAGTGTGCACTAAAACGAAAATAAAGCTCGAACTAAAGGAAGGTGCAGTTCCAGATTTCCGTCCCAAACGTCCCGTTGCATATTCCACTTACAACGCAGTGGATAGTGAGCTGGATAGACTGGAAAGAGAGAGAATCATCACTCCCGTGGATTTCTTCAACTGGGCGGCTCCCATAGTAGTCGTTCGTAAGGCCAACGGTACCATCAGAATTTGTGGCGATTATTCCACCGGTCTCAACAACTCGCTGCAACCACACCGGTATCCTCTTCCGCTACCGGAGGATATTTTTGCAAAATTATCCAGCTGCACAATATTCAGTCAGATAGACCTTTCTGACGCTTTCCTCCAAGTGGAAATTGATGGGGACAGCCGCGATCTACTTACCATCAACACCCACCGTGGATTGTATCGCTACAATCGTCTTCCGCCAGGAGTCAAAACAGCACCAGGTGCCTTCCAGCAGCTGATCGACACCATGCTGGCGGGCCTTCCGTGCACTTCTGGTTACCTTGATGACGTTGTCGTGGGAGGTAAAACAGCGGAGGATCATCTAGCCCATCTCCATGCAGTGTTTCAGCGTATTCAGGATTTCGGCTTCACCATTCGTCTAGAAAAGTGTACATTCGCTCAATGCCAAATAAAATATCTGGGTTATCTATTAGACCAAAACGGACTACGCCCAGATCCGTCGAAGATTCAGGTCATCACCGACATGCCACCACCAACCGACGTTAAAGGAGTTCGTTCCTTCCTAGGAGCAATTAATTACTTTGGCAAATTCGTACCTAGTATGAGATCCCTTCGCTTCCCACTTGATGAGCTACTCAAAGTCGAGAAGAAATTCAGTTGGACGCCAGAATGTCAGGAGACGTTCATTAAATTCAAGCAAATACTTTCAACCAGACCTCCTGTTGACGCACTACAACCCAAACCTTGATATCATCGTATCAGCAGACGCATCATCAGTAGGTATTGGTGCTACCATCAGTCACCGATTTCCGAATGGCGCCCTGAAGGTTGTTCAGCATGCGTCTCGAGCTTTAACACCAGCAGAGAAAAACTACAGCCAACCAGATCACGAAGGGCTAGCGATCATTTTTGCAGTAACCAGATTCCACAAAATGATTTTCGGTCGTCGGTTCCTTCTGCAAACCGACCATGCTCCACTCTTGAGGATATTCGGCTCTAAGAAGGGCATTCCAGTTTATACATCCAATCGTCTTCAGCGATGGGCTCTTACGCTGCTCCTGTACGACTTCACCATCGAACATATCCGAACTGAGAAGTTTGGGAATGCGGATGTGCTTTCCCGCTTAATTAGACAACACGTAAAGCCAGAGGAGGATTATGTCATCGCCACAATCGCCTTTGAAAGCGATGTCAGGTCAGTAGCGGTAGATATTATTAACGCTTTCCCTTTGAGTTTTAGGATCGTTCAGAATGCTACTCAGTCCGATCCTACCACCAAGAAAGTGTATCGCTATCTCCACGATGGATGGCCTACAGTAAATCCAACAGAGCCGGAACTCAAACGGTTCTTCTACCGGAAAGATTCCCTAACCACGGTCGACGGTTGTATAATGTACGGTGAGCGCCTAGTTATTCCTTCGATGTACCGTAAGCGCTGCCTTGATCAGCTGCACCGTGGCCACCCAGGCATTCAACGTATGAAAGCGATTACACGGTCATATGTTTACTGGCCATCCTTGGATGACGACATTATTGGCTACGTCAAGTCCTGTCATCATTGTGCTACATCAGCGAAAACACCACCTAGGTCAGCACCGCTATCGTGGCCTAAATCCAGCAAGCCTTGGGAACGCGTCCATATGGACTACGCTGGACCAATTGATGGGGAATATTTCCTCATTGTCGTCGATTCATATTCTAAATGGCCAGAAATGATCCAGACCCGTAGCACAACCACAGAAGCTACGGTTGGCATTCTCAATGATGTATTCGCTCGTATGGGGATGCCCAAAACACTGGTCAGCGACAATGGCCCCCAATTTACCAGTGCCAAGTTCCAGGCCTATTGTGCGGAAAACGGAATTGAACATTTGACCACCGCACCATTCCACCCTCAATCGAACGGACAGGCAGAACGTTTTGTAGACACGTTCAAGGAAAATCCAGGAGGGGAGAGGCACCATAAAGGAAGCACTCAGCACCTTTCTGCTTGTTTATCGAAGCACTGCCAATCCGTCCGCCCCAGACTGCAAATCACCTGCTGAAATAATGTTCGGTCGTCCGATCCGAACCTGTTTGGAATTGCTTCGGCCTCCAGCGCCCCACGTCAATCTGAACGATCAGAAGCTAAAGCGAAGTTACCAGTGTGATGATCCAGTTTTCGCCAAAGTCTATTTCAATAACAAATGGCATTGGGTATCAGGATTTGTCCGCGAAAAAGTCGGCAACGTAATGTACAACGTTTTCCTCGACAATGGAAGACTTGTACGATCGCACGTTAATCAGCTTAAAGACCGTGCTGTAGCTAACAAAAAACCCGTAGTTACACCCATTCACCGCAAACGGCTTCCTCTGAACATCCTACTAAATGAGTGGAATTTGGCTCCACCAAGCGCGTCAATTCATACATCCAAGCTCTCCAGTCATACTAAACAGTCTTCGCCAGTACCATCAGGTAATGTGATTTCCTTGCCGTCATCGACACCGAACACCATAGTACCAGTTTCGGGTTTTCCACCGGAACGAACGTCGCCATTGTCATTGTCTTCGTCTACGTCTACGTCTCCGTCTTCTTCGTCTGCGTTACAATCTTCTTCAGCCCTGTCGTCGACGAATTCAGCCACTTCGGACTTTCAGTCCGCTGTTGAAGCAGAAACCGGTTCTCATCCGTCGCTCTTCTCGCAATAGAAGACCGCTCACGCGATTTGACCCGTACCAGCTGTATTAGAGGGGAGATGTTGGGAACGTGGAAACCTTGCTCCCATAAAAGGCTCACTGATGGCAGTTCAGCTGTCATCACGTCGACGCTGCTATAACGGAAGCTGTACGTCAGACGGTATGTCATTCAGGTCAATCAGTGTGTGATATTAGTTGCAACAACACATGTTTCAAAGTCCCGCAATAAAGATATTTTAATTTGTAGTTTAATGTACGTATCGCGTATTTCTTTCGGTCTATCCGGAACAGCCACCTCTTAAAGCGCGATCGTAACAATGTATATAGAACGAGATTAGTGGCAGTTGATCTTTTGGGCATGAAACCATGTTGTTCTTCTGCGATGTAGTTATTGCACGCATGCGATATGAAGTTCAGAATTATTATCTCGAATAGCTTGAAGATAACACATAGGGAACCAATTCCTCTGTAGTTTCTGACTTCTTTTTTGCAACCCTTTTTCAATACTGGGAATACGAATGATTTTTTCCATAGAATCGGAAATATTCCACCGAGAATGGAGCGACGGAATAAGTTACTCAACAGCATCGAGAGGCTGCTAGAGCACATCTTCAAGACAACAGACGGAATACTATATTTGAAGATTTTTTCAATTTTTTAACAGGCATCGTGTACAATAGCTGCATTGATCACGGGATAATCTCTGACAGATGACAGACTGGGTACGTTGTTCATAGCTGCAGATAGTGTAGATCGCTAGTGTAGCATACGCATGAATCATCCGACTACCATTTATGACTATATGACTTTGTTGGACTTTTACGCTTAAACACTATACAACGAAATCAGTTCATTTCCTAGACATGTGCTTACTAACATTATTCTGCTTCAATCGACATACTGATTAAGGCGGAACAATGACTGTGAGTCATGTTGATTATTTTTCAATCATACTGACGCATAATTGCAGCGCAGCGCGCAGCACATACTTTACGACCATACGCGAGCATAATAAACTGACCCACTTTACAACCATACGCGATCGTAATAAACTGACCCACTTTATGACCGTGCGCGTATACTCGAATAAACACAACAAGCGCGCACCAAACAAACCAAACTTCTATGTTTATTTTTATTTTTTTTTCCAAAATATATATTTTTATCAAGGCTCATATGGCGTTAGCCTGACGGGGCCGGAGTTCAATATTTTGACAGTTTTTCTTATTATTTATGTTAGTAATATGTAACCGATTACTCGCGGTCGGCTCGAGGTTAGTATTACAAGTGTTCTCGTAATTGGGATGTTGCTGTCTCCAATGCTCTGTACGTGTGCCCAACACGGGATACTTCCTATTGGGATGCAGCTGACCATTAATCAGCAACGCCCCCCTAGTCTGTACCCCATATCTAGCGTGGTGCGTCTTCTCGACTCGAGGAATCCAGGATAGAATGGTCACTAGCCGGCGCAAACATCAGCTCGTTTAGAGTTGTCATGAGCGGTACAACCTTTGGCTCTTGTTGAATCATCAGTGGACTGCACAACCTTTGGCTCGTGTATCTGTAAAAAGTGTGTGTATGTATTGCCGCGACTAAGTAAAAGTTTATAGATCGGATAGGAGGGATATGAAACAGGGACACAACGAAGGAAACATCATTAAACGTTGACATCGGCGATTCTGAGGAACAGGTATGGATGAAGCAGAAGATCAGGATCACGGCTACCTAAGATATCCCGGACGGGGATATCCGATTGTCTGCCTTGTGCTCTCAGTGCTCTAGAGAGCTGAGAGCGAGCAGCATGGAACCGGATACACGACCAGACAACATGCTCGATGTCGTGGTAGCCATCGCCACAATCACAAAGATTGTTTGCTGCGAGCCCAATGCGATAGAGATGCGCGTTTAGGTTGTAGTGATTGGACATGAGCCGAGATATCACGCGAATGAAATCACGACCTACATTCAATCCCTTAAACCAAGCACTCGTCGAAACCTTAGGGATAATCGTGTGTAACCAACGACCGAACTCATCTTCACTCTACATGCGCAGCCAACTAACGAGTGTGTCCTGACGAGGAATGTGAAAAAATTCATTATAGGCAATTTGCCTTTCAAAAAGTGTGCCTTCTGAAGCGCCCACCTTAGCTAGCGAGTCCGCTTTCTCATTCCCCGGAATCGAGCAATGAGAGGGAACCCATGCTAAAGTAATCTTGAATAATTTTTCGACCAAAACACTCAATGTCTTATGTCTTATTCTTGTTAGGAAATAAGATGAGCGTTTATCAACTTTCATTGAGCGGATTGCCTCTATTGAGTTGAGACTGTCTGAAAAAATAAAATAATGGTCGATGGGCAGTGTTTCAATGATCCCTAGAGCATAGTATATCGCACCCATTTCTGCGACATACACGGAACAAGGATCTTTGAGTTTGAAAAAGGCATTGGAATTTTCATTGAAGATGCCGAAGCCAGTGGACCCGTTTATGTATGAACCGTCAGTAAAGAACATTTTATCAGATCCAACTTTCCCATATTTTTCCGAAAATATCGACGGAATAACATTGGAGCGTTTTCTATGTTTATGTTTATGTTTATTTCTCTTACTAACTTAGGATAAAGAAACAATAATGTAAGAATTGATAAAACTATGTGAATTGAATAAACGGAGAACAGTCGATTTCTGAACGAAACCAGAGCATGATATTATTCCTGATGACAAAACCCTCAGGAGGAACCGATGCCTTTTTGTCCGCCACTCTAGTAAGATTCTCGTCGACAAAGACTCCGCTAAATTGTTTCCAGAACAACTCGCAGATACCTTCTCTGGTGGCAGCCACATCATTATCGCGCACCATCGTAGTAGGCAAACCAATCTCTTTCATCTGGCTGTCAACATAACTCCAGAAACCTCTTGGGTTGACACGCAAATTTATTTGTGTACGATTTTGATAAGCAACATACAAAGCATTGTTCAATCGTTCGTAATTTTGGCTCGAAACTGAATATCGGTTTCTCCAATAGTCACAGCGATATTGAGAAAAAAATTTCAGGTTGGATTTTTTGATTGACTTTAGTCGTTTCAAATTACGATTTGTCCACGGTGCAAAGGCTGTTATACTAGTCATCCTTTTGGGAACGAACTGCTCAATTTTTTTGACATGGATGATGTCGCTTTGTCTATGTCATTATCGTTCAAAATTTCATTCCAATCTATGCTTAGAAAGAAACGGTTCATTGACGAAAAGTGTGATCGAAAACAAGCGGCGGACTAACGGATACAGAGATCTGTAGTGGTGGATGATGACGGCATAGTTTCACCAAAGGGGCGGGAGCTTCAATCACTTCCGTCTTGAAAACGATCTCTGCACTACTAGAACATAGGTCAAGAATACGGTTGTTGTCGTTG